>NC_044916.1:8289330-8374712 GCF_003576645.1 Ipomoea triloba
AAGCTATGAACATGTATACAAAAATATTTCCAAAGCTCGAAAACACCATATTTCAACCAAATAATCAATTATCCAAATTCAAGTGACTAATCCAACTTAAGGGATTCCTTACCTTTGTAGAAACCTTTAAAAACCGTACTAGTTGATGGTGTTTTCCTTGGATTCCTTCACCAAAGATCCTAACATAACACCATAATAACAATATTTTCATAAATCTTAAGTTCAAGCTTAAATCTTAGGAGGGATTGAACCGAACAAAACCGAAGTTCTTACCTATAGTAGAGCTCTTGGAGTTGAAGAAATGCCTAAGGAGTTCTTGGATCACAATGGAAGACTAAGCTAAAATAATTCTCTTCTTCTTCCCCTAAGTGTGTCTCACGAAAATGAGAGAGAGAGATGATCATGTGATCTTGTGTGATATTGTTCTTGAAGATCAAGTAACAAGTGCAACTAGGCCATACCTTCATTAATGCTTCATTAATTGCTCAATCCAAGCTTAGATTTACTTGCCACATGTCAACACCCCATGGAGTCCTTACAAGATCTCAAATCTAATTGGCCAGTTTATGTTTAAATCAGATGAAAGCTCGGAGAATTATAACTTAATTCGGGAAAATTCTAATACCAAAATTATCCTAAAAATAATCTCGTCGTAAATCACCAAATTTGGGAATTTTTCGGTCTCTCGCGAATTATAGGTACAGAGTCCGTAACAATTCATCCCTTACAGTCCATTTAAAATTTTCTTGAACTAGAAGTTCAGGCTTAATCGTATGATACTTAATAATCCAAATTCTAGAAAATTCGAACTGAATCTATATCCTTAAAATTTTCTCGGTTCGTGACCGGTACGTAGTTCGCAGCTTAATAACAACTATACTCACTTATAAAAATTCTTTTGAAATATCTGAAGATCATAACTTAGGAATGTCAACGTCTTAAGATAATGTTAATAAATTACGGGGTATTACACTCGCCTCCATCGTATTCTCTGCTCTTCCATCGTCTTCTCGCCTCCATCTCTCGCCGTCGCTCGCTGCTATCGCCGTTCGTTGGTTGCCGCCAGTCTCAGCCGTCGCCCGTTGTCGCAAGCTCGCCGGTCGCCGCCTCAAGATCTTTGGACCGAGGTAATTTATATAACAATCATATATTTGTATTTATTTACTGGATATATGTATGTATATACTAATCGCACTCGCCACTGGGAGGAGTGAGGTGTTTGAGGCAAATTTAAGGAGTATGTTCATGTGAGTTGCTTCACCTTTACAGTAAGTCCATATGTATATATATAGCTATAAAGTATAAACTCAACTCAATTATTTCCTAGAGTGCAGATGGGAGTGAAGTAGAGGCAATCAAACCACTGACCTGGTACCCTGAGAACCTTGCTTGGCATTCCAATTTTTCTCGGAACCAGTTGAGAAATAACCAGACGCTTAAGAGGTAAATGATGCTTTTATTTTTGTGTAAAGAAGAATAAGATTTCCCCCCCAAGCTACAGCCCCTGAATACGCCTTATAGAAACACACACAAGAGACTAACACAAACAAAAGAAACAATACAAGGGCTGCAATCTTTTTTTTTTTTTTTTTTTTTGCCCTGCTCTTCCAAAAAAGAAACATTTTCATGAGCTACTTCATAGTTACCACAGAAAGCATAGTCAAGATTAAGCTATCCATATGTGTAATCTTCTTTGTTAACTTGCTTATATTATATTATATAATTATAAATGGCTTTCCAATCAAAACCTTTTCAATGTTAAGTAATGGTATATGCGTCCGGAGTTTTCCGGACGCAAATGCCTCTTTTTGTACTAGTGACCCCACCAATAACGATTCATAGATCTTTCAATAGCTACACACAATGAGTCAAGAAGCAAAAAGACACTCATGAAAAAGTAGGCATAGCCTGAGCCACACTTTTCAAAAGAATCTCATTACCTGCTTGCGGTAAAAGCCTTTTATTCCAAGCACCAATCCTATGTTTGATTTTATCCTCAATGTAAGAGAAAAGCGCCTTCTTATTCCTGTCAACAAAAGCAGGCAACCCCAAATATTTACCAAAATTAGGAGCCTCAGAAACTCCCAAAACCGCCACCACACTAATTATGTGTTCCTTAGGCGTGTTCCTACTAAAAAATATATTGAATTTCTTAAAATTGACCACTTAACTAGAAAGCTAAGGCTTTCGTAAGTACGAAGGCATTGTTTGACCACCTCTGCTCCCTGCACATTTGCTCTGAAAAATAATAGGCTATCATCAGCAAAAAAAAAAAAAAAACAAATGTGAAATGGGCAGGACACTTCTAGCCACTCTACAACCATGAATATAGCTTACAGCATGCGCCTGCTGAAGCAATAGAGATAGTCCTTCAATACAAATAAGAAATAAATAGGGTGAGAGCGGATCTCCTTGCTTGAGGCCACGAGAGGGAATACCTTGGCCACTATTTACCCCATTTATCATAATAATATAAGAAACAGTGGTAACACAGATCATGATCAATTTTACCCAGTCTTCTGCAAAGCCTAAAGCAAGCAACATACCTCTTAAGAAAGATCATTCCATACGATCATATGCTTTAGCCATATCTAACTTGAGTGCTCCCCAACTAACCTGCCTACACTACTTCATGTTGAGATAATGACCAATCTCAGCTGCCATTAGTAATCAGCCTATCTGGGATGAAGGCACTTTGAGACTCAAAGATTACATCCCCCAACATAAGTTTCATCCTGCTAGCCAACATCTTAGTCATAATCTTATACACTACATTACACAGGGCAATAGGTATAAGATCAGACACTAATTCAGGAACCTTTTCTTAGGGATAAGAACCACAATAGTATCATTCAATCCCTCCGAAAAAGTGCACGAATAAAGGCAATTTAGCAAAAAGGATGAGACATCTTTCTCAACCACATCCCAAAAGTGTTGATAGAATCCATGATTCATACCATCAAGTCTAGGAGCCTTATTAGGAAATATTGAAAACAAAGCATCTTTGACATCTTCTTTTGTAAAAAGATAGAGAAGAGCATCATTCTGACACTGAGATATACGAGTAGGGATGGAAATTTGCCCCGCCCCCAACGTGGATCCCCAATCCCCGCCCCAATGGGGACGAGGATGGGAAAAAATTTCGGAGAACGGGGACGAGGATACCCCTTCCTACCCCGCCCCGTCCCAGGATAAATATTATAATATATATATATATATATATATATATATATATATATATATATATATATATAAACTTCGTTTTAAATACACTAATTTAAGATTTTTTACTAAGAGTTGACCGATGCTAGGGAATCCCCGTCCTCGCCTAATTCCCCGCGGGGACGGGGATGGGGACTATTTTCAATTCTCCGTCAGGGATGGGGACGGGAACGGGGACGGGGACCGCCCCGCCCCGTTTTCATCCCTAGATACAAGTAGCCACAATACTAAAGAATATACTTGCATAGGTCGAGCTGCAAGATTTGAAAATATCATCATAGTAATCGAAGATAACATAATTCATTGAAGCACCCTCCACCCATGAACCATAAACATCTTTAAGTCTTGAAATGGTATTTTTCTTTCTGCAAGCAGATGCATACTTGTGAAAGAATTTAGTATTGGCGTTAGCCCCTTGTAACCAATGTTGCTTGGCCCTTTGTTTCCAAAACACACCTTCTTGGGTTTCAAGCTGACACAGTTGCGACTCCAGCCTTTGATATTTTGACAAAGACCTAGAATCCAGCCGACCCCTTAGTCCCAGTTGTTCCTTATGAAGATTCTTAATCTTGCTATCAAACTTATGAAACTGGTTCCCATCCCAACTCAAGAGGTGATTACCATAGAACTGTAGACAATTCAAAAAAAAATCCCCATCCCTACCAGCTTTCTAGGTCTTTTCCACAACACCATGACACCCCTCATCGAGTAACCAAGCCATTTCAAAATGAAATCTGCGCCTGGGGCTACTAGTCCTGTTCCAAGGATCATTGATTCCAAGGAAAATGGTTGAGTGGTCCGAGGTACGAGTGTTAATATTTAACACCCTTGCTCCCTAGACCCTCCTACACCAGCTCTCACTAGTAAGAACTCTATCCATCATCTCCTAATCCAGGCATCAATACCTCTACCCCTTTCTCTCTCACGTGAAGGGATATCCTTCATAGGCAACTGCACTAAACCACACTCATCAACCACCTCCCCAAAACCACCCAGGAGAGTCTCAAGGTGAGGAATCCTCCCATGTTTCTCATGCTAATAAAGAAGGTCATTAAAATCACCCAATGCCACCCAAAGGAGAGGTGAACGAGGAGTTAAGGACCTAAGCAGGTCCCAAGAATCCCTCTTCCTACTTCTCTCAGGGAAGCCATAGAAGCCTATCATACGCCATGAAGGGTAACCAGAAATACTAACCTCTACATCCATGTGATTCTTTGAGAAACACAACAACCTGGCCGTATTATTCCATCTCCAAAGCAATGTCAAGCCACCACTTAGACCCACACTATCAACACAGAACATACCTTCAAACCCAAGTGTTACGTGAAACCGCTTAGCATGCACACGCCCCACCTTAGTTTCCATAAGAAAGACAAACTCAGGCTTCTTACGAGACATCATGTCTACTAATTCGCGAATTGTGCGTGGATTGTCCAAACCACGACAGTTCCAACTTAACGTACTCATGATGATGGGCGGACTTGTGAACTAGAACCCGCCATAAGCAAGTTTTTTGAAGCATCAAACATAGGCACATCACCACACCCAGATCCACTCCCACTACCCTCACCAACAACCGTCTCATGCCTACGTTTACTGGCTACCACCACGCTATCCTCCACAACCCGTGGCTCTACCACGGGTGCTTTACCCTTCTTTTCCTGGACCGAAACTCCTCCAACACATGGCTTACCCCCCACAGCCACCAACCACCGTTCCCTAACTGCCCTTGGTCCTCGATTCATACCAGCCCGTAAACCTGCACAATAGGGGTATTGATCTAAAGGGATAGTTGCGTCACGAGCCTTCAAGCAGAACTTATGAGAGTGCCCTAACAAGCCACATAAGAAACAAAAAGTATGTAGCTTCTCATACTTGAAGGACACCCAACAACACGATTTGCCTCATTTGACCAGCTTCATATGACGCTTGATAGGCTTAGGAACCGAGATTGAAACGCGAATACGGTAAAAAACTTTCCACTACCCTCTAATCTGTCTGTCATCACATCTGACAAAAGTCCCTATAAAATTCTCAATCTGCTCAAGTATGAGTTCTGAAGTATACCCTAAGGGGAGATTATGAAGCTAAACCCACATGTCAACAGAGTCCAAAACCACTTCACCAAGTAAGTCTCCCATCCCTACATGCTTACACACCAAAGTATTATATTCAAAGGACCAGGGACCCTCCTCCAACACCCATTGCATGTCAGTTTTATAGTAGAACACGAACAAGAACAAATTCAGTGAAGTCCACCTGTTACATGAAGTCCACCTTAACCAACGTCTCCTCCTTCACGCCGGCTTCGTTTTCAACTAAAACTCCAATTGGCATAAAAGTGACTTCCTCCTCCTCCAAAATCAAGTCGGCACAACGGTTTGACAGATCATTCACGTCCTCCTCTTGAACATGCAAAGCCATTAGATGAATCTGCAACAAGCAGCTGAGACCAAAATTGTGATGAGTAAAATGGTGATAGTAAAAAGAGGGTGTAAATGTCGTTCCGTTGAGGATTGGGACTATGGCACGTACTTGTATGATATGTAGAATTCTAGCCACTAAAGTATTAGAATTCACTAGAATCCAAGCAAACTAAGATTAAGGAATGAAAATAAAATAAAAGATGCAAATTAAATGAGGAATAAACTATATGATAAAAGAATGGGCCATATTAGGGGTATTGCAATCTTGATGCTTTAACAATCTCAAAATTAGGAAAAAAACAATTAACCAAGAGATTTATTGACAATGCACTCAAGAATTCAGTTCAGCTACTTTCGTAATCAATAAACTAGAATTAGGTTAGGATTGCCCACTTTCGTGATGCATCAATATTAACCTTAAAACACAAAAGCATTATAAGCCCCCAAATTACCCATATTCTCATAGTAGGAAAAATTGGGTTGAAATTGGTTAGGCTAAGTCTTTCACCCAACTTTCGTTGTGATGAAATCCTCTCCAAAGCAAATCAATAAAAGCTGTGCATCAATTATCAATAAGAAGAATTTATAATCCAATTCAAACATAAAATTCCTAGGTTAATAAATTAACCCCTTTATGCAATAATCATAAACCTAGCATCAAGAATAACAATAGAACCCTAATCCAAACCCAACAGATAACTACTCATGCATCATAAAAGTAAACAAAGCAAAACAATAATAAATAATCATAAACATTGCAAGAAATCTGAAAAGAAAGTAAATAAAGGAAGAAGAGAGAACTTTACTAATGATGAAGAACAAATCCAACTCCAATTCGAGATTCCAAGCTTGAAATTAAATAATCTAATGTAAAACTAATCTAAACTATACTAGGGAAATCTAAAGAGAAGAGAGAAAAATAACCTAAAACTAACTAGGGTTGTGAACTCCCTAAATTGTAGAAAATTGCAGCATAAATAGGAGACAGATGAGCCTTGGGTCCATGAGGCAGCTTCCAATTCTTTTCCAATTCTTGTTTCCTTTCCTTCATTAGGTAGTTTCATTTTCTTCCAAAACCTGTCAAAAATGTTCCAAAATTCTTCCTTTGCTGCTCCTTGTGGATAATTCAACCCTTGGGACAATATAACACACAAACAATTCTCAATTTCACTAGGATAAAGAAAATAAGCATCAAAACAACTAAAATAAGGGTTGAATTATTATACAAAATAGTAGATATCAACAGCAGCTGCGGAAATAGACTTAAACCTGGTCAGAACGCGACACATGATCGGAAAAAGCGAGAAACCCTAGCAAAACCCTAGGAGAGAAAGAGAGAACTCTAGACATAACTAAAGAGAAAATTTTTAAATATAATGTAAAAGTATTATATTTTCCCTTTAAAGTATTACATTTTCTCATATAAGTAATAAATTCTTTATTCCTAATTAGTATTATTTTTGTGCATATAAGTATTAAATTTTCATATTGACCCGACCGGTCTCACAATGAGACGGCTTCACACCAGTTTTTGCCAATTAACATTTTAGATCGGACCAAATAATTTGTTTGGCGCATACACAAATTAATAGATAGTCGTATTATACAAAAGAATAAAGTAAAGAAATTTACTATTATATCTTTAACATAATGTGTCGTATTGTCATCTATGCATTTGGTTCTTGGCCTTGAAAAAAATTCATCCATTCCAATCCTAGCCCCACCGTGTATCTAATAACAGTCAAATTGAAATAGTAGTATAATATTACTAAAAGAGTTCTTCTATATGTACTATCAATTCTTACCCTCTCAATTTTACTTTCTATTTTAACGGACTCTCGATGTAATTGACATTCACAAATTATTATTATTTCTTCATGTGGACCCCATTATAAGTGTCTACTTCAATATTTTGTATGTGAGAGTGAATATTCGAAATAGAGAATAAGAGTACATATAATATTTTCCTTACTGAAAAACAGGACAACCTTTAACTACAATGCCAGGGGCAGTAGGGCAGCTAGCCAAAGGGCAATGATCATCCAACTCCAAACCCCACCACTTTGGTCCATTGATACCCCCACTCTGTAAAGTGTAATAACAAAGAATGGCCATGAATGCCACCCCTGCATCCAGCCCAGCCGATAATATGTAGTTGTGCCTAGCCCACCACCCCTTGTGTTTCCTGTACACGTATAAATTGAAATACAACCCCACTACAAACCAACACACATAGTTCACAGATTTCACTACAGGTATCCCCCCTGCCCCGGATATCAAAATTGGCATGTTGATCAGACTGACCCATCTCTTCTCCGGGTACTTTCGCCCTAGATACCAAACCGGTATAGGCGCGAGGAACCCAACGAGGAAGAAATAGTTGGTGGCCTGGTATATCCCAAGGTTACCAAACATCCGCCTTGGACTCACCACTCCCCATATGATCGATGCGTTGTAGAAAACATCGTCTCCCGGGCACGTCCATTGGCTTCCCTCGGGTAGCTTTGATGGGTTGCAGATGTTTTCCACTGTTGTCAAGAGCCACCAACCGGTGCCAAAATGCACACAACATGATATTAGTGTTCCCATTAGTTGGACCATGAACATAGATCTTGGAGGGATTTTCATGTAGTGGCCTAGCTTGAAATCTGATAAAAACATAAGAGATTGTGAAAGGCTACTGAAACCGTACATCTTGAAAGTCACATTAGCTAAAGGCCTCCCAGGATACATGTAACCAATGATCAGCTCTGCAATTACATTCAGCCCTGCTTCCTACACAATCAAGATTTTCCACAAGTTTAGTGAACAATGCAATTAATTCAAAGCTGAAAGCCGGGTTACACATTTATGTTTATATATTATATGCTCAACATACATATACCAAATTGAAACACATGATTGTACATTTATGTTTATATATTATATGCTCAACAGATAGCGTTGTGTTACCTGATTCGTGGTTGCTACTATCACTCCGACAGGAAGGGTGAAGAATAAAGATAGTAACACTGCTAATAGTACACCCCAGAAAGGAAGCTGCAGTTGTCCCCCGAACCCTTGGCAGGCTACCAGCGCCACTCCAACAACGATTACTAAGAGCAAGTAGAACCACCATTGAGGCACAGGTTCATAGTTTTTTCTCATCAACCTTGTATGGATGTCGCTAAACTTGTCCTGCACGGACGCCTTTGTTTGCTCCCAGATTGTTCTGCAAATCCATTATATATATTGAGATATAGTTGAGCAAAGGTCAGCGAAGGGAAAAGTCCAACACCAAGTGATTAGGGTATAGTTAGGCAGAAGCCTTAAGAGGCAAGTCTAGGACACTGCCTCTCGAAAATATAGCAGGTATAAGAAAATAAAGATGTGCAATTGCGTTGTTAGCTATTTTTGGCATAGGTGAAGGGTCAAGTCCAGCTAGGGTAATTGTTGGGTGGAGGCCTGAAAGGCTTTTGAAAATATGGTGGGTATAAGGAAAAAAAGTTGTGTGTTTGCTACTAGCTATTGTTGGGCTAAGGACGATGAAGGGCCAAATCTAGCACCAGATGACTAGGGGATTATTGGGCGGATGTCGGAAGGGTCAAGTCCAATACCCTACCTCTCGAAAATATGATGGTATAATGAAATAAAGTTGTGCCTTTGATAACAGCTATAGTTTATGACAAACGTTTGATCCTAACACATTTGTTCTAGATATTGTTCCCAGACCAATAAATTAAAAGAAATGGATGACTAAAATGCCTACCTGCCATGGAAGAGTGCAACGTGGGAGACAACTGCAGCCAGGGTTGCAAAGCTGAGACCATAAGTATACGCAAAAGTTGTGCTCAAATAAATGTTGCTGTAACTATCATACCCTTGCTGGTCAAATTCAAAGGTTTTCTTATTCAACACTCTGGAAATGTTGTACACATGTCCATTGGAATCAAAAACATGAGACGAGAAGATAGGAAACTTCTTAGCATCAAACAAGTTAGTCCAATACGAAACTGGTATGGCTATATAAGCAACCAATATGTAACCAATCAACATGTTGATGATGGCGAAGCCCGGGGTGGCAAGTGGACTGCCTTGGAAAGCAGCCACGGTGGCCCAATCGAGGGCAAACGAGCCAATGCCTAGGCCTTTTAAGCCTGAGCCTAGCTGTTGCGCAGTTATAGAGTCCTTCCATATCCAACAGAGGAGTGATAGGGCAGTTATGGATGGGAAAAGGTAGTTGGGGACAACATAGTAGGCGAAGCTGCAAACAAGAACTATGATGAAGAATTGCAGCCTGGTTAGGCCTCCTCTTGGCCTAGTCTCAACATCATGTAACGCTCTAAAGAGGGATACTTGAACAAGATTTGAAGGCCACCACATGTAAGGAGAATCAATGAGAAATTTTTTGAAGATACCAGCCAACCCATATCCAAGCATCTAGCAAATCCACAACGTACTACTTCAACATAAGCGCTTGACAAACTAAATTAAAGAAAAGTTTAAAAATCTATTTGGAGAAATTAGGTTGATAATGTGAAAATAAAGAATATTGTGCTTCTGGCATAGAAACGAATTTGCCGCTACCTATGCAGCCTCATAACAACGGTGTCACCCCTAAGGTTAACACAACAATCCCTGCCTCCATGCATCCAGAGCAAGGATTGAAACTTATATAGTACACTCTGACTAATAAAGGGACCAAAAAGAGATTAGATAATTTTCGTTTGATGTCTAAACTGATGTAGTATAAGCCACGTATTATCTTGAGTAATGTTAGAGCGGAGGCCCCTAATATTTTTTCCTCCAATTCATCTCTCATGATGTGACAGCATCATTCAATTGGTAGCCAAATTTTATTTTAAATTAGTGTTGGGTTCAAACAAATGAATAGAAGTCACATTAGGAGGGAAAATATTACTCCTTAAAAGTTAAATTTAGGGGGGAAGAAAGTATTTTTCTATTATAATATATATATCTGGACTCACTAACTTGTGGTGAATATTAAAACAAGACTAAATCACCAGAATATTTGAGAACCACAAAAATTCCATTGGCTTAACTTGCATTTTCCTAGCAAAATCAACCAAAGAACATAGTCATAGATACCTGAGTGCTGAACGTCAACAACAATGCTGCTAGGGGATGAATATCGCGGTGGTAAAACGCTTTCATCATGGTGATGATACGCACTGCAAAAGATGAATCGGAACCAGAACTGGCAAATATGGTGATCAGTACGTGCTCTTTAATATTAAACGGCCCTGGATTCAAAGAAAACGACCATTTTGTGCTTGGAATTTGGACCACTTTTGTAGGCAGATATGCTGCCATGAGCTTCCCCATGGGCAGCACAACAATCTGAGCAGGGACAGACGAGATATAAAGCGAGTTTTGGCGATACCCAAAGAACTGATTCAGGAACGCCAAAATGGCACAAGATGTTACGCCTAAAACCCATGTCCGAAATGTCACACATGGCATAGTTGGATCGTCCGTTATTGGAACTGTGAGCCGCACTTCCTCGATTGGGGAATCATTTATTTCATCTGCACATAATAACTCTTGATGTCATTGGCAACAACACAACTAATATAAGAACAAAAATGCATGCATGCAAGGGCAACTCCACCCAAGTGGGTCAGGTCGTTGACTTAGTAACCACAAAGTTACAAGCTAGTTTGACTCCCAACAGGAACGATCTATTGGTTTACCTAACCTAGGTTGGTTTACCTCCTTGTAGTCTTTCGCAAGCTAAGTCTCAAGAAATGGTTTACCCAGTGCACACTATCTTTATCTCCTTGTGGTCTTTAGTCATCTAGGTCACAAAGCCGGGTATACCTAGTGCACACCCTCAAGTTTGGTTTGAGCTGGTCATCTATGGCTAACTAGGTTGGCTTATCTCCAGTATTTTGTTGGCTAGGATTACAAGGCAAGATTTACCGAGTGCACACTCTTAAATTGTGATTGCAAGTTTCCCTCGCCACCCAAAAAAATACATGCAGAAAAAAGGAGAGATGGAGGCTTACCAGCAAAGGATTCAACAGCAATCCCAGCTTTCCCCATTTAATGTTACAACCTTAACTAACAAGCTAGAGTTTTTAATTTGAAAGGGGAGGATATATATATACTATATCATATCATGGGGGGTTGAAGGGAATCCGTTAAGGTTTGTGTCCCTGAGATTCCAATTACGCACTCTTTCTCCTGTTTTGAATGCAGGCCAATTCTTGGAACGAAGAGAAGAGTATAAAGTTGGTGAAGAAAAAGTTACACCGGTTGAGACAAGGAGGTCTTGCCTGACATAGCTAACATTAAACAGAAAATGATAACTCAATTAAAAACTGAATTTGTATTATTTACACACCTATGTATACGTCCCTATATATTTGGCTATTATTGGATGATGATTGGATCTTTATGTAAAACCAAATATACTACTTTGTATTGAATTGTATTATGTATATTCTCAAATCATTGATGTGACAAATAAAAATAAACTATTTTCATTATCTAAATCTCCAGACAAGTGTCCACATCAAGAATTTGAAAGTAAGAGTAAATTTGAGAGTAGAATATAATAGTTTATATAGACCCTGTTTGGTAACATATTTAACTTATAAGTCAATTTTGGCTTATTTGACCGCTATTAGCTGTTTGACTTGGTTAAATAGCTCATACAAGTGCAGTCGTTATACCATGGACCATGGTCCACCATGCATTGTGGACCATGGGTCATGGTTGATACTGCAGTTGTGTTGAACTGATACTACAGTTGTGTTGAACGGATACTGCAGTTGTGTTGAAAGGGAACTGCAGTTGCGCGGAACATACGCCGTTACATCCGTCTGGAATTGCAGTTGTGTTGAACTGATATTGCAGTTGTGTTGAACGGATACTGCAGTTATGTTGAACGGATCCTGCAGTTGTGTTGAACGGATGAACGGTTTCCGTTTCGCGCAACTGCAGTTTCCTTTCAACACAACTGCAGTATCCGTTCAGTATCAGTCATGACCATGGTCCACAATGCATTGTGGACCATGGTCCACAATATAATTTGCGATACAAGTGTTTGATTAATTAGTTTCATGTAACAACTTGTTATTTCAAAATGCTAAAATTCAAAAAGCTGTTCAAAACAGCTTTTTTCGATAAACTTTTTTGATAAAGTCATTTTGCATGTAATCAGCTATTAGCTAACATCTTTCTACAATCAGCTAATGTTATACTAGTAATGAAAGATAAAAACATAATATTATCAAATATTACACATCAGTAATGAAAGATAAAAACACACAAACAAACGAATTGGAATGCCAATATTGGTCCAAACCGCATGGACGTACTCTAGAAAACTAAATCATGATTAAAATAGGAATCTCTAGAATTGTACATTAATAAAGAGGACTTTTGGTAATCAGTTGAGTGAACTATGCAATAAAGGCAATTATAATAACAATAAAGACGTATAGCTTTTCAACTGACACTTTTGCACATCTCCGTGATTAGTCAAGTCAATTATACAATAAAGGCAATAATTGCACACACTTAGTTAGACCACGAGATGTACTGAATAGACTCTAACTATGATAAATTATGTTATAAATTCAGATTCACTTTGCAAGATGGAGGACGGTTCATGTTCACAATTTTAGAACTTTATATTCACAATTTTAGAATTCTATATATATTCACAATTTTAGAATTCTATATTCATAATTTTAGATCTTAATATACAAAATTACATTACTCAATATAATGTTCACAATTTTTGAATTCCATATTCACAATTTTGTTATATAGATTAAAAAATTGTGTTATACTGTTAAATATAGAGTTATGAAATTGCGAACATAGAGTTCTAAAATTATAAACATAGAATTCTAAAATTGTGAACATGAAGACGGGTAAGGTGGACCTGGCTGGGTCCATGGCATAACAACCGCTCTAACTATAAGAGACTACATATTTAAGCTCATACCATATTCAAATTATTCTCCGTTCACATTGAGTTAGCCCAATTAAAAGACAAAATGCTAGTTATATTGATTTTTCCATACGATAAGGGATTTTGAACTCTCGAATAATCCCGATCTTTCTTAAAAAATGAGAGTAAACAACCACTCACTCCAACCAAGTTAGTTATCACCCTTTAGTATTTTGAACATAACAAACTGATACTATAAGGGAGAGGTATATCAATTTTGCCTCCACCAGTCATTTACTTGTCTCAGATGATTTATTACCAGTTAAATTGTCTGAATGTAAGGCAGTTGATGTTAGCAAGTAAATACAAGAAGTGATAAGAAGTAAATGAAATAAATACAAGAAGAAAAAGATAAGAGATGATACCACCCCCTAAGTATGTAATCCCTACTCAGAAGGAATCTAACAAATCAACCACATTTTTCATTCCCATTAATCACTTCTTACGGTCGGTTTTGAAAGGAAGAAAATGACTTTTGTAAAATATTTTTTGGACATTTTTCAGAAAATATTTTCTTTTCTAGTGTTTGGTTGCATTTTGGAAAACTGTATTGATGTGTTTGATTTATTTTCTTGAAAATGAGTAGAATTGTATAATTAAACATTTTAATTATTTTATTTAAAATATAAAATAGTTATAGGCCCTGTTTGGTAAATTGATGTTGGCTGATTGGGTTGGCTGTTTGGGTTAGAAGGTATGATTTGTTAATAACATTAGCTGATTGTAAAAAGTTGTTTGATAGATTAGCTGTTAGCTGTTAGCTGATAGCTATTTGGTATAATTTTTTTTTCTCAAAAAGCTAATTGAAAAGGCTGCTTTGAGTAGCCTTTTGAATTTTAGTATTTTAGAGTTACAAAAAGCTTATTAACCAAACAACTAATAGTGATCAAATAAGTCAAAATTGACTGATAGGCTGATTATTTACCAAATAGGGCCATAATAATATTAAATGGTTGCCTTTGGAATGTTCTGGTTTTCGCGGGAAACCAATTCGCCGAAAACGAGAGCCTTGTTTTGGAAGCCTTCATCATCGTTCGTCGATGTAGACTTGGTCAAGAAAATGTAAAGAATTTCCTCAGTCAACGGAAAATGTTTTTTGTTGACTGGATTTATTTTCCGTTGACTGAATTTTTCAAGCGCATCCCAACACTGGAAACCAGAAAAATAATTTCCAAAAATCATTTTATGGGTTTCCAAACACACTCTTAATAGAAAAAATAAAATAAGAGTTAATTAAGCTACACTTACGTGTATTCAGCAGATGAAAAAAAATTTCTTTCAAAAAAAAAAATAAAAGAAAATGAAATTTGTTTGACAAATGGACTCTGTCAGTTTGTGGCAGTTTTATTTGGGTCATATGATTTTTTGAAAGAATATATAGGCCCTATTTGGCAACCGCTACAGGTGATTCTTCATTCGTAATTAAATAATGTGTCGCTAAGGATTTAGAGGCAATTTTCTACAATCATAGAAATTATTGACCATAATTGCAATTAACGATGATTTCATAACTACCACCAACAATGAGGTACCTCACTTCATCAAATTACCTCTAAATATATCTATTTATTTATTCTTTTAAATAATAGTGGGAGTTATATATAATCGCCGCACACTAGCAGTGGTTCTAACGGCGACTAAATATTTTTCTTTATTTATTTCTTAAAATATTAGTGGTGGTTATTAAGTGTTGCTAATCATTTTTTGTTTTCATAATTAATAGTAATTTGTTGTGGTTTTAAAATAGCCACTAAAATATATTTTTATTTTATAATTACATTGTTATATTTATATAATTACGATTTCATTATATATAATTTTCTCAAAAATATCTATATTTGGATGTGTATTGCAATCACAAATAAGCTCTATATACACATTTAAAACATACAATGTATTTCTCTTGATTTATGTATTAATGGGAGAACATAAAAAACAATTTTAACTTTTTTTGGTAAATTGACCCTGAATTCTTTCCAAAGAGAGCTCACTTGCCACTTGAGCTACCCCATCGGGTTAAAACAATTTTACCTTTGAATATGTAATTGTATACAATAAATATTTTGATATTTTATATTTTTAAAGGTTTCTTATTGCTGAGTTGCGCAATCCGCTCACCGGTGAGATCCTAGCTAGTTATAGCCTAATCTTCCGGCCACGAACCAACCACGCTAAATGTTTACCAACCTTAGTGAATCATTCAAATACAATCATTTGGCATGTATATTACTAACCTCATTCTTGGATGTTGGCAAAGATTCTGTAGTCGTAAGATATTTCACTATTTGCATCTTACTGGGTAAGAACAATGGTTTTAGCAACCCATATACTAAACTAAAAGCTACTACTTTAGCCATTTTATATATGATAAGAGAACTTGGAAGATATTTGTTATTGTATAGTTTGCGTGAGATAATAAAATTTGTACGGAGTTTAGCTAGAGGTAGTGTTGAATTGCTAATAAATGATGCTTTAACAGATGATTTTCTAGAAGAATAGATTATGATAGAGATTTGAGTCGAACCCACTTCAAGAAGCTGGGGAGGATGCACCGATCAATAGTCTTTTTGAATGATAGTAAATAATTATTCCCTCTCATTCAAGCCCCATGGAGTATTTTGCTAATATCGGCATAGTTTCCATATTTTAATTTGGTCATATCTCTTACCTGCAAGGTCAATTTGAGATGATTATAATGTGTCTTTTGTCCTTATTTTGTAATATTTCTTATATTTTCTTTTTACAACTTTTTCCTTATCTTGGCTAATAAGATTAAGGAAGCTTTGTAAGAAATTCTATTTATTAAGGTTTTGTTATAGCCTATAAAAGCTAGTCTTAAGCTTTTGTAAATTGTAATGAACTACTTTGGCAAATGGAATATATATATTGAGTTTATTTCTATTCCATTGTAGCCAAATGAGTCTTAAATCTTTTTAATATTTTTAACGCAATCTTAAGTTACTACTTGGATTTTTATTTGCGAGCAAGTTAATCATTGGTTGGATTATTAAGCATTTGGGCAATCTTGTTGGTGACAACTCCAAGGATATTATTCTCTTCTTCAAGTTGTGGGGATTTAAAGGTGTTCTTCACATCTGAGTAAATGTCATTAACATTAATACATTATCACTTCAACTTCAAGCTCTAGCGGATGTTGTTAAGTCTCCAGGTTTTTTTCCAACTCCATTACCCAAGGCTTAATTAGTTGTGTTTTTTAAACAAATTATATCGTGTGTTAGAATAATTATTGATGTGGCTCATTGCCAAGCATCTTGTGCTCAGATGGCAGAGTAGTGACTCTCTCATATGGGGAGGTTATGAGTTTGAGTCTTGGTGGAGGCGATACTGAATTACTAACTCTTTGTGCTCCAATGTCAATTGTAACCGCTTCTCTCATCTTTCCGCATGACTAAAACTCTCTCCATTAAAGTTTTTGATTGAGGAAACGCTGAAGATCGATCCGGAGGGAGAAATCAAGTCTTTAGTTCAAAGTAAAATAGAGGAAGCATGGGTCCAGATATGTTCAAATTCAAGCTTACATCGTAGTCCTAACTTGTCCTGCATTGATGCTCGCGATTTGAGGTGGACTTCCGATTCGATCACCCTCATCATTCCTTGCCATTCTAAATCCTCCCTCCTTAACCTCATTATATATGCATTGCCATCATTGCTGAGACATGGTTCAAAAACCCTCATGGGATTGTATTTTAAACCCCAACAATAACTATTTAGTGTTTCAGTTCAATACAACTATGAATATTACATTGAAAATTAACCCTTGGTCTTATAGTGACGGTAACATCTTCACATCAATATTGTCTTCGCGGATCCAAAGCTAACTCTATGGGTTGAGACTAATTTTATGAATTTGAACAAATGTGTCAAAACCCCTACAAATTAACTTGTCATTATTAATTATGCCTAAACTACACTTAGTACGCCTATATATTCATATTGCAATTGAACATATTAATAAATCTTTCAAATACCCACCCTCCGACGTGATAAGATAGGAGGGATAAATTACAGTGACTCAGCGGCCCATACTTGGTGCTAATCACAAGAAGTCCACCACATTTTGGGTGTAACTCCCACCCTATAACTGATAAGGCTCGATCACAATCTATTACTCAAGAATCAACTGAATTGCACCTGCAGACAATCATTCTATATTACTAACCTCATTCTTGGATGTTGGCAAAGACCATGTAGTAGTAAGATATTACACTATTTACAACTTACTGGGTAAGAACAATGGTTTTATAAGCAACCCATATACAGTACTAAATTTAAAGACTACTTTAGCCATTTTGTATATGACAAGAGAACTCGATCGAAAGATATTTGTTATTGTATAATTTGAGTGAAATAATAAAATTTGTACGGAGTTTGGTTAGAGGTGTTGAATTGATAATAAATTATGCTTTAAAATATAATTTTCTAGAGGAATAGATTAATTGATTGAAGACTTGTCCTCAACCATGGATGTGCTCTTCGGGATATTTCTCTAAAATTTTTTTTTTTTCTAAAATCAAATTTTACAATAATAGAACAGAAAAAGGCTGCCCAAGACTCCAAGAGCCATGTTCGTTACATCTCCTTAATGAGTACTTTGTCTAGTTTTTTTTTTTTAATACTACTAACTAACTCTATTACAATGCAGTATGTTCAGTACAAGAGTCAGTATTGCCTCCAGAGGCTCGAACCCACCACTTCCCGTATAAAAGGAAAGGTTTAATGCAACTGGACTACAAGGTCCCTGGCAGTACTTTGTCTAGTTAAGGATTCTGATAACAAATTATACTACAAATTTTAAGTTTTTATTTTCCTATTTAGAGCGATTCTTTTCTTTTTCTTTTCTTTTTTTCTCTTTCACATTTAAAAATTAAAATTAAAATTAAAATTAAGCCTTTTAACTTTTTCTCAAATCTCATGAAGCTAGCTATATATAGTGCTATACCCCTTTGTGGGTAGAGTAACGATGCTCTAGGTGTGGTTTTGATACTCATAGTCATGGCCATTATTTTCTTTGCCAATAATGCTAGCCGACATTCCTAGTGCTTATCTAGAACTTTAGCTTGTTTGTTCATGCGATGATTTGCAATTTCGTTTGCTACCTCAAGAAAATGATGGCTAATAATATGACATCTAAATTATTTTCGATATACAATCTGATCTGCATTAATTGTGTAGAAACAAAAGAAACAGTCGTGTTACATTGTTTGTTCATGCACAAGTCATTGGTGTAATGAATTCTTTTTGTATTTAATTATTATATTTTTTTTTTATTATTTCAAAATTTAGTAGTGACCTTGGGTGGAAAAATTGAAAAGAAATCAATTACATTTATATGTGGAATCGAGTAGTGGAAGAGCTAGATTCGAAAGTTGTGGTGAAGGCAATCAAGAATGACTCGAAACGTGATCAAGATTTGTCCACTCTCATTGGGAACGATAAGAAACTCCTTTTCCTTAAGCGGTGCCACGACGATTACTAACATTTGGATTAGAGAGAACGGAACATATGTTTCGATTTCTTAACTAACCTGGGACAAGATGGGAGATGGGGCACGACTATTTTGGATCAACCACCCGTTAATGTTAGACCTTTTTCTTGTTGTGGTTGTCCAGAGAGTGAGGTAGCTACCCTTCAGGATTTCTTCTAACGCACCAAAAGAAATATTGGAATAATGAGTAAAATAGAATACATAAACCAATCAAAATGCACCTAAAATTTAATCAAAATGTGCGCGTGCACACACGCATGTATGTTGGTAATTAAAAGTCTTCAAATCTATGAATTATATTTAATTATTTCAGTTTAATAATATTATACTTTAATTATAAAAATCATACTTAATAATTTTAGTATTACACGGGACCTAATAATTACCATAAATAATTAATAATAATTGTCAATTTATCTTAAACAATTATATTAATAATTAATTATTATGACAATTACTAAATATGCATATAAAAGTCCTACCAAATTACTAAAACCAAAGTGTAATCATTTATCTAAGGTCTTTAAATACTAATCTTAAATGACACTTTTGTCCAATGATGTTGATATTATTATTGTTGGGTTGGGATTCCCTCCTATGTGGTAAATAGCCTAGATGGACCAAGCCTTTTTGTATATACTATATTTCTTTTGTTGGATGATTATAGCATATTTTGTAACAAACAAATACCCGGAGTATCGGAATATCGATCCACAAGGAAGCGGGACGTATCGAGCACTAGTTACTAATCAATTCTTTTGAAGGTAATCCTAACGAAAAGGGTGATTGATCGATTGCAAAGGTAATGGTAATTAAGGAGAATAAAGAAAGCAAGTGGATGAAAATAATAGAGTAAGAGTGGAATTTTCGGGTTCAAGTGTTTAATTATCTAGTTCCAACCTAAAGTGAAATATTTAATTTGGGTTCAAACAAGTGCGTGGATGATTGCATTCAATAAGAAAAAAATTACCCATAATAAGAAACCAGTCAAGAACAAGCAATCTAAATGAAATCCCCTAACAAATATACCCTCCCAATGTGCAAACGTGGGTGCTCTAATATATGCCCTAACTTCCATCAAGACACAATTATAGCAAGACACAAGTAATTTATGCCTTTAGCTAAAAATTCCTAAGACAAGCTTAGCCAACCATAGCTAATTACATAGTTTCAACAACAATAATCTCAAGGAAGATACAATAAAAGCTTAAAGTAAAGAAGAGAGGAAGAGATTCTCCCAAATGTGTCTTCCAAACTCTTCTCGTTTCTCTTGTTGGCAGCTTTTGATAATCCAATTCTTCTTCCAAACTTTTTCAATGATTCTACTCTTCCAAGGTGTGGGGATCCCTCCTTATTCCTTTGGAGTGTGAAGAATCACCCCTCTTCACTCCATTTGTTTTTCAAAACCGCACGCAGCCCCAAACTTAGGGTTGGGAGAAAATGATGCTATATATAGTTGGGGTGGAGAGTGAGGGCAAAATAGAGAATTCCGAGCAGTAAAAATTGTAGATCTGGGACTTCTAGACACTGGTTTGGTTTGTAGGCTGATTTTGACCCTTTCCCTTCCGATCTACACTTTGATTTCTTCATAAGAGTTGTAGCCCTTTAAGTTTTCTTTCCAATGGCACAATAATCACTTAATTTGGATATTCCTAGGTTGAGATATGGTCAAAATATCGAACAGTGGTCAATTTGTGCGAGAATTTTAACTTCTTGCTCTTTTTCTCCGCTTTTGTCTTGGTTTGCCCAAGTGATCAAGACCATTGAAGACACCACTCTTTAGCTCCCTTTGAAGTATTTTAGCCACCTCCTTAGCTTCACCTTTGCTCCCATTGACTCGAGAATCATTCAAAATGTCCCGAAAGACTACAGTTGTCTTCAATTCAACAATTTATGCACCTAATTAAGGATATAAACAAATGAATTAAGGCCCATTTTGCATAAAATCAAAGCATTTTTCACTCAAAATAGGTCTATATATGAGGTAGAAGCATGGACATAAACACGGTAATCATTAGACTAGGTGTTAAGCGCTCCTCTACCGCCTGACTAGCACCTAGCGCTTACTGCAGGTATACACTAGTTCTAATTAAAAGTGTTTTTAGATTATTTTTTGATTTTGTTTGAAAATGTTTTTTTTTTTTGGTTGAAATATTGAAAATGTTTGTTTACCTCTTCATTAATTGAAGTAAACGTGCCTGATGCACTAAATATGATTCATGGTCCATTTGCACTCAACTCCATTTGTCATGGAAAAAACGTGTCATTAAATCTACTAGAGTTTAATCTTACAATTTCGAATATTTGATAATTAAGTGGATGGATCGCTAATACATTTGTAAAGTAAGAGAATCATTTTCGTATTCAATCTTTGTTCAGTAGCTATGAATATTAGGGGGAATTTATCAGAAACACCTTTAGACAACAATGCAAAACATTGCCTAAGATTGAAGCTTTAATGAGATTTTTTTTTTTTGAACTGTAGTATGTCGCCTGGATATTTTAGCAAAAAGAGAAACAAAAGTAGGAAAAACAGTAGAGAAAAGAAACTGCTTTAGCTTAATATTCTTGGCTTTGGAGACATGCAAGATAACTTGACGATACGGTACTCAAGCCAAGACCCTAACTCCACCACAAAAGCTAGCTCATGAGTGAAGGTTTGGCCCCAACTTAAGTACCACTCCACAATCTCTTGTGGAGCCGATGTGGGATCGTATCATTGCCCACCCCATGAGAAGCCACAATCTCTTGTGGAGCCGATGTGGGATCGTATCATTGCCCACCCCATGAGAAGCCGACGTCCGCGGCGGCTTACTCTAGACGGCTCACACTCCGGACTCTTCTCGGCACCAAGTAGCCCTTTTCCCCTTTGGATGGCTTCACTCTGGACCTTATCAAGCACCAGGTTGCCTTTTCTAGGTCGCCCCCTCGGCTAGGCCGGCACCGGAAGAGTGGATGGCTTCACTCTGGATAGCTTTCACTCCGGACTCTTCTCGGTTCCCGGTTCCCTTTGAACCTTATCAAGCACCGGGTAGCCCTCTTCCAGGTAGCCCTTTCCCACCACACTCCGGCCTCTCAATGAAAGCACCAATGATACGGTACACAAGCCAAGACCCTAACTCCACAACAAAAGCTAGCTCATGAGTGGAGGTTTGGCCCCAACTTAAGTACCACTCCACAATCTCTTGTGGAGCTGATGTGGGATCGTATCGATTAGGATATGCATTTTAGTTGCGTTTGACAAAATCATTTGGTGTGCTTAATTAATATTCTTGCCTTCTTGCCGATACTTGTTGGTAAAAGCAGGACAAAATGCATGTAATAAGTGTTTAAATGATTATTAGATAGAATTCAGGTCAAAGGATTCCCTAATAATTTTTTGACTTACTAAGGATACTACTTGTATAACATAAACTAGTCTTTACATGCATGTTAGATGTGTGAAAATAAGTATCCAACATTAATGCTTAATATTAAAATTATGATTATATTAAAATAATTTTAAAAATGATAAAGGGAAAAATGGTAAAATAGGACTTTGAATTTTACCATAAAAATCAATTAGACTCCTAAACTTTTTAAAGGTGCTATTAAACTCACCAACATGTTATTTTGGTGCATTGAAATCCAAAAACATGTTAGTGACTTGTAATAACAGGACAGGTCATTAGGATTTTGGCAATCCTTCGGCCAATCTGCACTATTTTCGGCAACAAAACAATTGGCGACCAGTCGCCTTCGAATAAACAAAAAGAAGGCTGGTTGCCTTCTCACTAGAGAAGGTGAAGCGGCCACTGGGTTGCCTTCCCTGATAGACTTGATGTCAAATTTTAAATTTAACATGTTTTTGGTAAACTTGATCATTTCACCATTACTATCAATGATGAGTATATCATCCATGTATAAACATAAAAGAACATATATTGTGTCTAACATTGACACTTTATTGATTTTATAGACCATGGGTGGTTAACTTGGACCATAGATGGTACAATTTGAAAGTCGAAGGACCACGAGTGGTCAATTTGAAAGTTTAGGACTAAACGTGACAAAATCACTATACTCAGAGGACCCCATATGCAATTAGCTCTAATGAAATTTATTGTTGAAAAATTAGCAAAACTGGTATTTTAAATGGACATTTTGAGGCATTAATTTAAGTGGGATTCACTTCTAATTTAGTCAAATCAAAGTAGATTTGGACTCTCCTAGTAGAGAAGATGAATTTTATGTATTATATGCTCAAAATGGCTAGTGATTGAATGAGAAATTGATTCTCAAATATACAAATAAAATAAAATAAAATAAAATAAAATAAAATAAAAAAAAGCTTTGAAAGGCTTTTAAATAGCCTTTCTCCTACATTGAATAATTATATAGGTTTGCACTAGTATAAATATAGTTCAATATTCTAAGGGACTTGAAATATGTAGCTCAGAGAAGGGAGTAGGGAAAATCAAAATATCAAAATGAGCTTTGTGTGTGCACTCGCAACTTGAGAATGGAGAGTAACAAGATGGGGGATGGGTTCTCACCTTAGCAAAAAATTTGTTGTTGGCCTATTCCTTGACTTCACAATAATGGATTCTAAGGTTCTGCAAAGTCAAGTTAAAGATATCTAAATTATCTTCAATGTGATACATGATGAAGGCATGACTGTGAGTGAAGTTTTTCAAGTGGCTTTAATCTCCACTTGTTGCCACCGACTTGGAAAGAGTTCAATAATTATTGAAGTATAAGAGGAATGAATTTGGAACTGCATTTTGGATTGAGCAATAAGCTAAGTAGACGAAATAAAACTTTTCATATATCAATTTTGGATAAAACTGTATCACTTTGGACAAAACTAGCATTGTTATAAACTAGATAAATCACATAGTTTTGTTTTAAACTAAAAATGTATATTTCGAAAGATAGATGGTCTAAATGCTAAAACTGCACTATATAATAGTTAAAAGTGAATTGTAAAAATGACACAAGTGTACATAGGGAAAGTGAAAAGTGTACATTTTGAAAAATAAAAGTGCAGGTAAAAGTGCATAGAATATTTTTTATATTTACTGTGTAATCTACTATACTAATAAGAGCCAAAGAGAGTTAGGCCTAAAATGGGTAGAAAAAATGACGGTCAAATTATTTAATCAAATGGATGGTTCATGAATTATTTAATCAAATAGATGGTTAAGATAATTCAGATTAATAGTATTAATAGAGATTACCTAATTTAACCTTACTTTTATGATTATCCGTTAAGTTTTCCATTAAAAATTCTCTTCTCCGTTAATATTCCATTAACTTTTAACTTACCCATTAATTTCTATTAAAAAAAATGTCTTAGGTTCAAACCTCATCTCAATCAAATTTGACATAATTAAGTTTCTTACTCTATTTTACTCTTATTAAATTAAATAAATTAGTATGTAGTTACAACAAAAAAAAAAATGATACATATGTATTTCTTTAATTTAGAATTATGTGTCTACAATACCTTTATTTGAAAAAATTATTCATTATCAAAAAATTAAATTAAATAATAGAAATAATTTCATTAGTTATATTGTATTTATTTTCTCTCATGCAAAGATTCTTTACATTCAAATTTATCAATTGATATTCATTACATTGTCCATTATCTTATTTTTACAATATCTTGTAATTAAATATCAAAGTTATAGTACAAAATAATGTTATATATTTATTTACCAAGTATTTTATTAATACTATGAAAAAAATTAAAATAATTTGAAGTTAATTATATTAACTACTTGGGGATTGGTTGACAAAGACAGTACTCAAATAATAACCCAACAAATTGAAGTGGAATCACTCTATTTTATTCTTATTGTATTAAATAAATTAGTAGTTACACCAAAAAAATGATACATGTGTATTTCTTTAATACCATGAAAAAAATAAAAAGGAATAATTTGAAACCAATCATATTAATTACTTGGGGGATTTGTTGACAATGAAAGTACTCAAATAACTCATTACCTAGCAAATTGAAGCGAGAAACTACCTTTTAATATCTTTGGAATACATAATATTTTAAAATTTTAAATTTTTATTAATTTATTTAATCTTTTTTCTTAAACTAGGGATTTCTTTATCCATAATAACTCATTCAACAATAATGGTTGAACCAAATGAACCCCAAACAGAACACATAAAGGAAAGTCCATAGCTCCTATATCATAATCTCATTGCATAACGTTGTCATCTATGCTACCAACAATATTCGAATTGCAAATAACACACTACCAACAAAAAGGAAGAGAACAAATAGTAAAGATGAAGACAATGACAATGTTACTCAAAAGAAGAATTAAGAACCACTTAGAAAAATTCAAATTAAAAGTAATATTTATTTAGACTATCATTTTTAGACCAAATATTTAGACTATCGATTTTACAAGGTTGCAAACATTTATTTTAGTAATAATTATAATGAATTTTCTATATTATCTTGGATTCATATACTTTGAGTTAGATATTTAAATAAAAAAATTCGACATTCAATTACCCATGTATAAACTTTTCCTATATAATCTTGCATTGATATACTTTCAAATATTTATTTAAATATAAATATTGGGCATTAACCCATTCGCGCAATGCGCGTATAAAACTAGTAAACTATTATAAGAGTAACAAATTCACCCAAAAAGAACTTATTTAAGTCAACACTAGTTTTATTAGATTGACTCTCGCATGTTATTTTTATTTGCAAATCTACAATTATGTTACATTCTTTTTAAATTTCTACAAATTTATAATTATGCCACATTAAAAAAAATCCTGCATATTTAAAATTATGCCACATTCTTTTTAAATTTGATAGATGACTAAGATGAGCAATTAGTTTTTACACATGCAAGCTCGCATGTATGTTCTTATACATTTAGGAAAAGGATCATGTGGGCATATTTGATATCCAATGATAAATCAGAATAAATGTAGCTAGGTTTTTCTTAAAATAGTGGACAAATGATATTTATACTTAAATAAATAAATAAATAAACTTCTTGGCAAAAGAAAATAAATATTTACACAATTTAGTGAAAAAAATATTATAAACTTTTATGTTTTGTAACAATTCCACCCAATTATGCATAGCAATTATATCAGAATCTCTAAAATTTGACAAATTAATATAAAAAAATTATTTTAAAACAATTATAATTTATAACCCAAGAACAAATCTAATCTAATCTAATCCCAATTTCTTGTGTTTGCGCACATATTGTTTAAAAATTTACAAAATAACTATATTTTAAAAAACATAATGTATGAAAATGGAGTTAATTCCATTTTTTGTCCTAAATTTATAGGTGGCAGTCCACTTTTAGTTATTTTTTATCAAAACATCTTCGATCCTAGCTTTATTGTCACTATAGCGCTAGGTGCCCCTAGGCGTCTAACTCGATAAATTTGGCTGAATCGGCCTTGCTCTGTGTGTGTGTGTGTGTGTGTGTTGGATCATATGAGACCACCCTTTTAGATCAGATCATGAGATCCCATCTCAACCATCTAAAAAATGTTATTAATGGATATGATTGATTTTAAAATATTAATTATTTTAGGATATAATTAATAAAAATGGTGGAATTTTAAATTGTTTATGCTCTTGATTATAGAAATAAATGGAATATAATATTTTCCATATTTTAAGGGATACTAACTATGGTATTAAAACATTCCATAACTTTTCTCTGTTATTTCTTAAAAATAAAATCGTGCTTTGAATAAACAAAGGAATTCAGCAGTATAGAGGCTACACATGGCAGAAGGCCTTGTCAGTAAGTGCAGTTGGAACTTTTTATTTGTTTATGCTACGTAGGTGTGTGTGTAAGTGATGTTAGCGTGCGCAAAAGGCTGTGTGTATATGTTTCGTGAAGTGGATCTTTTTTAGCGAGTGTGCAGCCGATGATTGTGGTTTGTGAAGCTGTGAATTTGACATGGGTAGTGTGTGCTATATACTGAGAAGGCAATAAAGGGTTTTGCATGTTTTCTTTAACGCAGTTCATTAAATTATTATGTCATCCGTACGTGTGTGCGTTAGTGAATTGGGGCGTGTGCAAAAGTCTAAGTGTTGGGTGCACGAGCGACGTTGGGAGTGTGTAGAAGTCTAATTGCATATGTGTCTTTAATGTGGAACCTTTTTGGCGTGTGTGCGCCTAGTCTTGATAGTTTGTGCAACTGTGAGCGAGTGTACTAGATGTATAACGGGAGTGTGTGTCTTAAGTAATTGCAGTGGGTGGCGCGAATGTTCATCCCGGACTTACGAAATATGTTACCACACATACACGACCAATCGCGTTTGTTTCTTGAGAACAATGTGCATTTGGCATTGGTAGTGTGTGCAAAATTATGAGTAGGTAATGACGGTTTTGTCATGTTTAGTTTAGTGCGTATTTTGTTTTAAAATTTTTATGTGGTGCGTAGGTGTGTGTGTATCTGATGTTAGGCATGTGCAGAAGTTTGAGCGTGTATATGTGTCTTGACTGTGGTTCTTTTTTGTTTGAGTGTGCGACCAGTGGTTGTGGTTTGTGTAACCATGAATTAGTTTATGTTGAGTGCACAAGGAAACTACCCACAATGTAATTGTATTAAAAATGATAATAAATGAATAAAAAATCAAAATGACTTCACAACCCCTGCATTAATATATTTGACCATAAATAAGCTAAAAACACCCATTTAATCTCACCCGTTAAATTAAAATAATGAATGACCAAGATGGGATCTCACAATCTCATATAACTGAAGTGGTCTCACTGGATCCAACCTCTATATTGGGTTTATGTGTGTGTGTGTGTATATATATAGTTAGGATCATATGAGATCACTTGTTTAGGTAAGATCGTGAGATCAGATCTTGTGCATTCATTTAATAATTTAATGGTCTAGATTGATTTAAGATGCTAAGTTGAAGTGTGTGCAAACGGTAATAAAATGTGTGCGAATGGTGATTAAGTGTGTGCGGACAGTGATTAAATGTGTGCAAACGGTGATTGAATGTATGCGAACAGTAATTGATGCACAAGATTTGATCTCAAAATTTTTTAATGGTCTAGATTGATTAAAATTCCAGTGTGCGAACGGTGATTAAATGTGTGCGAATAAAGTGTGTGTGTGTGTCAATCAATCTAGGCCATTAAAATGTATTACATGGATGCACAAAGATGTGATCTCACGATCTTACCTAAGCAAGTGGTCTCACTGGAATCCTACCATATATATATATATATATATTTATTTATTTATTTATTTATTTATTTATTTATATTTATAGTACACCGTCAAGGCGCTAGTCTAATGCCTAACGCCTATTGCAACCATGATTATTGTGGCATGAGCATTTTGGTCCTCCATCAACAAAAATTGTTGAATTACCCTTAAATACAAGGACATTTCGATCTTTTTTATACAAATAAGTTAATTGACCCGCTATATATTTTATATTTATTTAAAAAAAAAACAAATCCATAATTGAAAACCGAAATGTCATTGTATTTAACGAAATTTAAATTGTTTTGTTGATAGATGACCAAAAATGGTCATGACACAATAATACTAGTACCAAAAGGGGATGTTTTCATTAAAAAATGAGTAAGAGTGTATTGTCATATATAAAGCTATGACAAAAAATGAAATTAATGAAAATGTCTACTTTATACAAGTTAAAGTTTAAAAATTAAACTATTCAAAAAAAATATTTTACAATATAAAAGCATGTTCGAATATTATAATCACCAATTAATACATAAAACAAGAAAATTGAATTATAATTAAGATTATATACTATAATTGAGTACAATTGACACAAAACACAAATGTTTGTATTTTTTCACCAAAATTTAAAGGTTTTAGATATAATGGTGCAATGGTAAATGTTTGCGGTTTTTTTCACCAATGTAATAAATCAATAAAAATGTGATGGCATTTTTATTAACAAAAGTTGAACTTTAATTTTATAATTTTGGAGAAAAATAATATCATTTTGAGAAAAACAATACTATTTTGGGGCAAATTAAACTTGTTAAACATTTAAAAAAATAAATAAAAAATGTGGTGACTTTTTTGTAAATATGTAAAAAAAAAATAAAAAAATAATTGTACACCATTTTAATTTGGGGAAAAAATTTATCATTTAACAAAAGACATGCATTATTTTAGACTAAATACACATAATATATAAACACACATTATTTTGAAAGAGTAATGCTAGATACCCCTCTTATATATTTTTTCCATCCAATTCATTCCTCATGATGTGGTATTAGTTAATGAGTTACTAATTTTATTTTTAAAATTAGTAGTGGGTTAACCAATTCATGACACCCAATGAGTAGAAGCCACATCAGGAGGGAAATCTAGAAGGGAAAATTCAGGAGGGGTAAATATCCATAACAATCTAGGATAAATCACATCTTTTAATTCTTCAAACTTTTATTTATTTAATGGCCGATGAAGAAGATCACTGTAAAAAATAAAAATGTCATTTAGTTTCACGGATACTTAACGTGGACTTGGACAGTGGACTAAAATTATCCAACGTTTAATAAGCCTGGACAAAATGTGACAAAATTATTTATGGTGGACTAAATGTGTTCAACGCATAATAAGTCTAGGACCAAAAAAGAAATTAACTCGCTAGTTTTTATTTGAATAAATTTCATTTTTAGTCTTCAACTATTATTGCATTGTCTAATTTAGTCATACTCTTTTAATTCTACCACATTACATAATCGACTTTCATTTTATTATTGTAACCCCTCGGTTTTTCCGACAAAGTTAAGGTTCAAAAATATTTTTTTCAAGATGATCTCTCGGTACTTCAGAAGGATTTTTTTTGTGAGACTCGTTATTAATAAGCTGCGATCCACGTACCGGTCACGAACCGCAAAATTTTTAGGGATGTATATTCAGTTTGGATTTTCCTAGAAATTGGATTATTAAGTATCATACGATTAAGCCTGAACTTCTAGTTCAAGAAAATTTTAAATGGACTGTAAGGGATGAATTGTAACGGACTCTGTACCTATAATTCGCGAGAGACCGAAAAATTCCCAAATTTGGTGATTTACGACGAGATTATTTTTAGGATAATTTTGGTATTAGAATTTTCCCGAATTAAGTTATAATCCTCCGAGCTTTCATCTGATTTAAGCATAAACTGGCCAATTAAATTTGTGATCTTCTTAAGGACTCCATAGGGTGTTGACAAGTGGCAAGCAAATCTAGACTAAGATTGACCATTTAATGCTAGCATTAATGAGGTATGGAGGCATTGCACTTGCTTGCTTGATCTTCAAGAACAAGATCTACACTATCACACTCATCTTTTCTCTCACTCCCCACTCCATTTTCGAACTACACACTTAGAGGAAGAAGAAGGAAAATTATCTTAGTCTTCCATTGTGATCCAAGAACTCCTTAGGCATTTCTTCAACTCCAAGAGCTCTACTATAGGTAAGAACTTCGGTTTTGTTCGGTTCAATCCCTCCTAAGATTTAAGCTTGAACTTAAGATTTATGAAAACATTGTATTATGGTGTTATGTTAGGATCTTTGGTGAAGGAATCCAAGGAAAACACCATCAACTAGTACGGTTTTTAAAGGTTTCTACAAAGGTAAGGAATCCCTTAAGTTGGCTCAATCACTTGAAGGTAGACAAATGCTAGTAAATTACATGATTAGGAAATTTTACGTGGAAATTATGTGTTAAGTTCGTGGATCTACAAGTTAGCCTAAGAAACTACACTTTGGATTTTTGGTAAATTTACTAGGCATGTCCATAGCTAATTTATACACGTATATGTTGTATTTATGCCCATATAGGCTTATACTTGTGAAAATAGTGAAAAGAAATAAGGATAGTCTCTGGCAGTAACTTCTGAGATTTACTGGGAAAAAATCGGTAAGGTATTTTGATCCCATTTTTTTTAGACATGTAGTTCTATAAGTGTAGAACCCGCATATAAAATTTCATAATGATCGGAGTAGTATAAGTACGGTTTTCGAATTTTTTTCCAAAACTGGTCCAGAGAGAAAAATATTCTGGACAGCACACTGCCAAGGGCAAAAAGGGAATTTTCTGTGTTTATTCGTGGATCAAAATGACCAAAACTTTTTATGGACATCAAGTACTATAAGTTGGGGTTCTACCATAAAAATTTCAAGTGAAAAAGAGTTCGGGAACTATTTTTACCGGCTCAATCTTTCGGACTGCGCCAACTGAAATTTCTGGCAGGTTTGACGCGAACTCGTTTTCGATTTGTTTTTGACCAAACTTGTCCCCGATGTTTTTAATCCCGAATATTGCGATGTTTTGAAGGCCTACGGGCAATCGGGTGAATTTTTGAAAGGTTCGAATATTATTATTTTTGCGCATTATATTTATTAACTTGGAAAGTACTTGTGTTTTGAAAATTATTGTGTCTCCTGTACTCGAATTTCCATAACGAGACTAACACTAACCAAAGTGTGTATTTTGGGGAAATATATTTGATCAAGTGTGATGGTTATGGAGTCGTGTGATAATAATGAATGGTGAGGGAGTCTGTATGATTAATCTATACTGCAGAGCGAAGTCTATTCGCTGAGTGATGTGCGAGATTTTGTATGATTGATTCATACTGCAGAGCGAAGTCTATTCGCTGAGTGATGTGTGAGATTTTGTATGATTGATTCATACTGTAGAGCGAAGTCTATTCGCTGAGTGATGTGTGAGATTTTGTATGATTGATTCATACTGCAGAGCGAAGTCTATTCGCTGAGTGATGTGTGAGATTTTGTATGATTATTTCATACTGCAGAGCGAAGTCTATTCGCTGAGTGATGTGTGAGATTTTGTATGATTGATTCATACTGCAGAGCGAAGTCTATTCGCTGAGTGAAGTTGTGAGAACTAACTGTCGGGTGTCTCGAACAGTAGTGTGGGTGTTGTGTTTCTCACGTGTGAATTAATGGTTGTGTTATGTGCCGGAATTACTTATATAATGTGGAATTGCTTCTTGTTAGAGTGATTGCAAGTAGACTGCGACTGCTGGGTAACGTTTATCTTACTCCACTTGTTATTGAATGCTGTTTTCGAAAACCTTTGTTTATTTTTCGAGTGACAATGGATCCCCTTACTTAGCCGTCGTGCTAACTACACTTCATTGTGTCATTTATTAGATGCAGTCTAGCGTGGGCCCTGTGGCCGATGAGCTCTAAATAGGATGGGAGTCGAGGTTGAAGATTACTCTATCCTAGAATAGACACCCTGAGTGATTATTTACATATGTACATATCTGGATATTGATATGGTTATTTGAGGTTGTAAGTTTAGCCTTAGCGTTTGGGTATAGGAAAGATACCTAAGCGTGGCGGTAACACCCAGTTTTCTGCTGGTTAGACGCTTCCGCAATGTATTATATTTTAAGGATTTTGTAATAAATCCAAGATGTGAAAATTGGGGTGTTACAATTATCACATTTAGTCCTACTTTTAAAATTTTATTATTCCACCATTTAATAAATATGACTAATATAAAATTTCACCATTCATTTTAAAAAAATACTCGAAACTTGGAAGGGAGAGAAATTATATATTGGGGCAAGAGGCTTGAATGCTAAAGTTAATGTTAGCATTCTTTATTAAACGGTGAGCTGAAAATTTTTTTAAAAGATGACTAAATGTGATATTCAAATGAAAGTTAAAGTTGTATTGTGACAAAATTAAAAGAGCAAGATTAAATGTGATAATGCCATAACAGTCAATGACTAAAAAGAGCGGTGACACTTTTGTAAATATTCAAACTTTGAAGTGCAAATAAATTAAGATGCAAGTAATAGTTTCATAAAGTGAAGCAATAGTGCAAGTAAAATATATTAAGGGTGTGTTTGGTTTGCACATGGGAATCGGAATCGGAATGTGTATCAAATTGGTAATTGTAATGAGTTTTGGTAAAAGTATTTTGCATGTTTGGTAGTAGGGTGGAATGAGAATGGTTATTAATAGTTGGGGAAGAAGAGGGGGAAGGAAAATGAAGCCCTTATTTTATTAGAAAACGAGTTTTGCGATTAATGGGGTAATAAAAACATATAGCAGTGTTCTAAAAACATGTCAACCAAACAATAACAATGACTCTGATACCCATTCCTGATAGCTAAACCTATTAACCAAACACACCCTAAATGTGCAACTATATAATGTACATCGAACAACAATATTAAATGCACCCAACGTTATCATTAGTTGCACTAAACGTTATTATTAAGTGCACCAATGTGAAATGCAATTACTTGCACTATTAAGTGTAAATGATTGTACTTTTAAGTGATTTTATTTACACATTTTACTTGTACACTTGCACCTGCTACTTGTATTTTTAACACATGTTACTTGGACTTCAAAGTTTGAGTTATTTAAAAAAAATATTACCACATTTAAAAAAAAAATTATATATGAATATATGATCTGTTAGATATTTATAGATGAACGACTATGATTGGTTTATAGTTATCTCTTGCGGGTATGTTCTCACCAGAACGTAGCCATATATATATATATATATTGCACTCTAGTGAGAACGAACACCCAGAAGAGAAATAGAATTGGAGCTAATTTGAGCCGTCCAGTTGAAAAGATCAGCAAATCATATGTAATTAAAAAAACATGATGACATTTTTGTAAACAACTCAAACTTTGAGTGCAAGTAAAATGTATTAAAAGTGCAAGCAATAGATGCAAGTGTGCAAGTAAAATCATTTAAAAGTGTAATCATTTATACTTAATAGTGCAAGTAATTTAAATTTTCACATTGGTGCACTTAATTAATTATAATGCTAGCTTTTTACATTAGTGCGCACTTAATGATAACGTTTGGGGCAACTAATGATAACGTTAAATGTACATTATATTGTCACTTTTAATTCAGTTTACTTGTACTTAGGTGTACTCTATGAAACTATTGCACTTTTAACACAATTTTACTTACACTTCAAAGTTTGAATTATTTTTTAAAAATGTCACCGCGTTTTATTTTTTAAAAAAAATGTGTTCCTAATGCGCTAGTTCTATCCAAATGGACAGTTACAATGAGTTCCTATTTCTCTTTTGAGCTTGGGTTCTCATTTGATCCATCCCTCCCCTTCCTTCTCCCTTTTCTCCCTCCCTCTATATCTGTGTATAGCGTATCACTATGATTCACACAATTGTGTAAATCTATGTTTTATCGTATTAGGATTGAAAATGAATTCCACCAAACAATCAGGACTTTATGGGTTTTAGCCTTTAGGCTTTTGGAAATTGGACCTCACACATGACACATTCATAAAATAATACAGTACTAAAGAAAGTAAAGGAAAATACCTTATTTTTTTTTTTATAAAATTGTACATTTGTACTGTACTGAAAGATGAAAAGAAGAGTCTTTGGGCTTTGGCTAAGCTTTAGCTTTTGTTTGACTCATTCAGTTTATCCTGAATCCTGATTCATTCACCTAATAGTCCGGAGTCTGAGTCACCCAGTCAATATTCATTTCTCGCCCTCAATGATTTTGCCTCAACAGTTGCAATCAACAAGAGCTGGGATGAACATTCTTTTCTGATTCTTCATCTTCAACCTCTTGTTTTCTGATCTTTTCCAATTCAGGTGATTTTTCTTTTTCTTGCTATCGCTAATCTTTACTCTTTGTTTTTTGGTTGCTTCGACCGTGGGTTTTTGCATCTGGGTTATGTCTTGATTGTGGATCTGATGTGGGTTTTGGCTCGTACTGTTATTGGGGCTAGTTTCATTGATTTCACCCTCTACTTATTTTCAGGAATTTCATGCTTCTATGATTTGTTTTTTTTTTTCTCCTCTTTAATAATATTATTTGATGCTAATAGCAAATGCTGCAAGTTTCTGGAGCTGATGTGGTTGACTTAATTTTTACTCATGGGTGGTCGGTCCCTTGTATCTTTTTTGCTCTTCTAATAATTTGTATATTTCTCCTTTTATTACAGGCTTTTATTTGGTGCTTTTTGGCTACTAGATTACACACAGTTGCTAAGTTTCTGAATGTACATGTCCTTGAGCTCTATTTTTGGAGTTTGTGCTTCAATTTGAGAGTCAGATCTTGTAGTCTCCAGAAGACTGATTTACTTTTTTTTTTTTTTTTTTTNAATTGTAATGAGTTTTGGTAAAAGTATTTTGCATGTTTGGTAGTAGGGTGGAATGAGAATGGTTATTAATAGTTGGGGAAGAAGAGGGGGAAGGAAAATGAAGCCCTTATTTTATTAGAAAACGAGTTTTGCGATTAATGGGGTAATAAAAACATATAGCAGTGTTCTAAAAACATGTCAACCAAACAATAACAATGACTCTGATACCCATTCCTGATAGCTAAACCTATTAACCAAACACACCCTAAATGTGCAACTATATAATGTACATCGAACAACAATATTAAATGCACCCAACGTTATCATTAGTTGCACTAAACGTTATTATTAAGTGCACCAATGTGAAATGCAATTACTTGCACTATTAAGTGTAAATGATTGTACTTTTAAGTGATTTTATTTACACATTTTACTTGTACACTTGCACCTGCTACTTGTATTTTTAACACATGTTACTTGGACTTCAAAGTTTGAGTTATTTAAAAAAAATATTACCACATTTAAAAAAAAAATTATATATGAATATATGATCTGTTAGATATTTATAGATGAACGACTATGATTGGTTTATAGTTATCTCTTGCGGGTATGTTCTCACCAGAACGTAGCCATATATATATATATATATTGCACTCTAGTGAGAACGAACACCCAGAAGAGAAATAGAATTGGAGCTAATTTGAGCCGTCCAGTTGAAAAGATCAGCAAATCATATGTAATTAAAAAAACATGATGACATTTTTGTAAACAACTCAAACTTTGAGTGCAAGTAAAATGTATTAAAAGTGCAAGCAATAGATGCAAGTGTGCAAGTAAAATCATTTAAAAGTGTAATCATTTATACTTAATAGTGCAAGTAATTTAAATTTTCACATTGGTGCACTTAATTAATTATAATGCTAGCTTTTTACATTAGTGCGCACTTAATGATAACGTTTGGGGCAACTAATGATAACGTTAAATGTACATTATATTGTCACTTTTAATTCAGTTTACTTGTACTTAGGTGTACTCTATGAAACTATTGCACTTTTAACACAATTTTACTTACACTTCAAAGTTTGAATTATTTTTTAAAAATGTCACCGCGTTTTATTTTTTAAAAAAAATGTGTTCCTAATGCGCTAGTTCTATCCAAATGGACAGTTACAATGAGTTCCTATTTCTCTTTTGAGCTTGGGTTCTCATTTGATCCATCCCTCCCCTTCCTTCTCCCTTTTCTCCCTCCCTCTATATCTGTGTATAGCGTATCACTATGATTCACACAATTGTGTAAATCTATGTTTTATCGTATTAGGATTGAAAATGAATTCCACCAAACAATCAGGACTTTATGGGTTTTAGCCTTTAGGCTTTTGGAAATTGGACCTCACACATGACACATTCATAAAATAATACAGTACTAAAGAAAGTAAAGGAAAATACCTTATTTTTTTTTTTATAAAATTGTACATTTGTACTGTACTGAAAGATGAAAAGAAGAGTCTTTGGGCTTTGGCTAAGCTTTAGCTTTTGTTTGACTCATTCAGTTTATCCTGAATCCTGATTCATTCACCTAATAGTCCGGAGTCTGAGTCACCCAGTCAATATTCATTTCTCGCCCTCAATGATTTTGCCTCAACAGTTGCAATCAACAAGAGCTGGGATGAACATTCTTTTCTGATTCTTCATCTTCAACCTCTTGTTTTCTGATCTTTTCCAATTCAGGTGATTTTTCTTTTTCTTGCTATCGCTAATCTTTACTCTTTGTTTTTTGGTTGCTTCGACCGTGGGTTTTTGCATCTGGGTTATGTCTTGATTGTGGATCTGATGTGGGTTTTGGCTCGTACTGTTATTGGGGCTAGTTTCATTGATTTCACCCTCTACTTATTTTCAGGAATTTCATGCTTCTATGATTTGTTTTTTTTTTTCTCCTCTTTAATAATATTATTTGATGCTAATAGCAAATGCTGCAAGTTTCTGGAGCTGATGTGGTTGACTTAATTTTTACTCATGGGTGGTCGGTCCCTTGTATCTTTTTTGCTCTTCTAATAATTTGTATATTTCTCCTTTTATTACAGGCTTTTATTTGGTGCTTTTTGGCTACTAGATTACACACAGTTGCTAAGTTTCTGAATGTACATGTCCTTGAGCTCTATTTTTGGAGTTTGTGCTTCAATTTGAGAGTCAGATCTTGTAGTCTCCAGAAGACTGATTTACTTTTTTTTTTTTTTTTTTTNCCTCTATATCTGTGTATAGCGTATCACTATGATTCACACAATTGTGTAAATCTATGTTTTATCGTATTAGGATTGAAAATGAATTCCACCAAACAATCAGGACTTTATGGGTTTTAGCCTTTAGGCTTTTGGAAATTGGACCTCACACATGACACATTCATAAAATAATACAGTACTAAAGAAAGTAAAGGAAAATACCTTATTTTTTTTTTTATAAAATTGTACATTTGTACTGTACTGAAAGATGAAAAGAAGAGTCTTTGGGCTTTGGCTAAGCTTTAGCTTTTGTTTGACTCATTCAGTTTATCCTGAATCCTGATTCATTCACCTAATAGTCCGGAGTCTGAGTCACCCAGTCAATATTCATTTCTCGCCCTCAATGATTTTGCCTCAACAGTTGCAATCAACAAGAGCTGGGATGAACATTCTTTTCTGATTCTTCATCTTCAACCTCTTGTTTTCTGATCTTTTCCAATTCAGGTGATTTTTCTTTTTCTTGCTATCGCTAATCTTTACTCTTTGTTTTTTGGTTGCTTCGACCGTGGGTTTTTGCATCTGGGTTATGTCTTGATTGTGGATCTGATGTGGGTTTTGGCTCGTACTGTTATTGGGGCTAGTTTCATTGATTTCACCCTCTACTTATTTTCAGGAATTTCATGCTTCTATGATTTGTTTTTTTTTTTCTCCTCTTTAATAATATTATTTGATGCTAATAGCAAATGCTGCAAGTTTCTGGAGCTGATGTGGTTGACTTAATTTTTACTCATGGGTGGTCGGTCCCTTGTATCTTTTTTGCTCTTCTAATAATTTGTATATTTCTCCTTTTATTACAGGCTTTTATTTGGTGCTTTTTGGCTACTAGATTACACACAGTTGCTAAGTTTCTGAATGTACATGTCCTTGAGCTCTATTTTTGGAGTTTGTGCTTCAATTTGAGAGTCAGATCTTGTAGTCTCCAGAAGACTGATTTTTTTTTTTTTTTTTTTTTTTTTGTGTGTTTTTTTTTCTAGGTTTCTGGCTCTAGTTTATTCATATTGCTTTGGAACACAACCAATTATTTCAGTAAACCCAAAAGTTTAAATTTGTTGAAGTGGATTGGTGTTTAGGTGTTTTGAATGTTAACCTTTCACCTTATCCAGCCTACCTGTAATCTGTATTTGTTATACGTATCAACCCAATGAAGCATTTCTTTTGGGACATATCTTGTCTAGTATTAATTAATATATTAACTTGGTTGTTTGTGTTGTTGACAGATTCTGGGAAGAAATTGATATTTGAATCTTTATATTGTGGGGATGGATGTCAGAATGGCTGCAAATAATGAAATGCTTGGATCTAACTACTTCAGAGTGCTTTGTTCCTCTAATGGTGCCGAGCATTGCTGTTAGAGCTGAGCTTCCCTTGATCTACGGCAAATGACCATTGGAACTCATCAAACCACAGAAGCAAAAAATTTCTAGATCTTTGCCTTCACAGGCTTCAAAAGCGAATCAAGAGAAGCTGAGTTTTGCTGAACAATTAGAAGAATCTTTCAAGATATCTCAAGGCCAGTTTCTATGGAACCTTTCAACAATAAAAAAATGGCGCATAGTAATCAAAGTGGAACATCCAATTTGGCAATTGATAAACCTGATTCAAACATCTCTTTGGTTGACAATGGTAAAGTGTCTACAGCTGATAGTCCTGAAGTTAATGGGATGAGGAGCTCTCAGTTAGCTCTTGGTGATCAAAAAAAGAAAACATCTGAGCCTGATAGCACAAAGAACAGTTCAGCTTCTGCAAAAGTTAGTGATGGTACTGGCAGTCTACCAAAAACTAGTGGAAGTGCCAAAATAAGTGATCGTGTTGAATATGTTGAAAGTGGAAAAAGTAGTATATGTAGAGGAAGTGCGAGCACCAATGTGAGCGATGAAAGCACTTCTAGCAGTTTCAGTAGCAGTGTCAACAAGCCTCATAAAGCAAACGACTCGGGTTGGGAAGCCATTCAAGCTGTCCGGACAAGAGATGGGATTTTAGGTTTTAGCCATTTCAGACTGTTGAAAAGGTTGGGTTGTGGAGATATTGGGAGCGTTTACTTGGCAGAATTGAGTGGTACCAATTGCTATTTTGCAATGAAAGTTATGGATAAAGAATCTCTGGCTGGCCGTAAAAAACTTATTCGTGCTCAGACAGAACGGGAAATATTACAATCCTTGGACCATCCTTTTCTTCCAACTCTGTATACCCACTTTGAGACTGATAAGTTTTCATGTTTGGTTATGGAATTCTGCCCAGGAGGAGATCTGCACACTCTGAGGCAGAGGCAGCCAGGGAAACATTTTTCTGAACTAGCAGTCAAGTATGAGTTCTTTGCTCTATAAGCATCTCTCAATTTACTGCTAATTTCTGTGAATGCATAATGCTTCTTATTTTACCTGTAGTTTGCAATTATAATTGTAGAACTTTCAGCACAAATTTCATATAAATCTTCTCTAGAATTTTTTTAGTGGAAACCTTGTTTTTGCTTCTTGGTGCTACAGTGTTGTGGTACTTGTTCTAATACACTGAAATTAAGGTGAGGTTTAGCAATCTACCCATTTTTTGTGAGAATAGAATTTATACTCATTTGTGGACAGACATCAGGTATTATTGCCAAATGCCAACTACACATTCCCCGAAAAATCTGATTTGGTGCATAGATATCGTTAAGTTCAATGAAACAATAATGTTGATTAGTTTGTTGAATTTTGTGAATTTTGAAGCTAAAAGGGAATTAGCCATTTGGACAGCAAAAATATGAGGAGCCTATTTAGTACTTTTGTCGAAAATAGTATGACAACTGACTTGGTTAGTTACCAACCATTGTGTATTTCCATTTGCCATCTGCATAATGTATTACACTATTATGTTTATTGGAGTTTTGCTGCTTTGGTTCTTGAACTTTTTAATGAAGTAATTACGGTTTTATTACCCAAAATATAGTGGTATTCCACTTTAAGCACCCAACTACCAATTTGGAAAAGATTGGTACTGCAACTACTGAGAATTGGACTAAAGTGGTCATCCATTGATGAAAGGACTAATTTTTCAATTTTCAATAGTTTGGGAACCATTTTTATGAATTTATCCAACTTACAAACTTGGGGGGACCATTTTTGGCTTTTTGCCCAAATTGATATAAAAGTGAAATACTACCTTAGTTTGAGGACAAATTGGAATTAGTTCTTTTTTATTTTCTTTTAATTAAGCATCAAGGAGTAACATAATTTCTTCCTGTTGCATCCCTTATTGCTGTTTCTTTGTCACTAATCCTCAGCTAGGGATTCTGATGTGCCAATGTCTCTTTATTGCTAATTTACTATGTTCATTTTGATTTTTTTTCCTTTATCATCTTAAATTTCTAGATGCTACATTAGTTTACTCTTAGTGTCGGCTTGTTTTATAATCTGCTAATTTGTAGCAATATGCTGCTGACGAGCTTTTAACCAAATTGACCACTGGTATATAATAGTTGCATAATCAATTATACTAATATGAACCTCTGTATAGCTCTATAGGAATGCTATTCTTGGCAAAACTTTTTGAAGTTCTAATGATCTGGTTTCCATTTCATTTAATCTGGTTTATGAAGCTTCCCCACATGAAAAATAAATTCGGCATTTTACCAAACCAAGAACCATGGTAGTTGGAACCTGGACAAGAATCTACTATTAAAATGTGTTTATTTAGGGAAGCTGAGCCAGCAATACTGTGCTAGAATTTCCTAGAACCAAGTAAAATATTAAGATGTTTCTTTAGCTACACTAGGATGATCCTTCAACTGTTTGGTAATATGGTTCTGTGGATTGGAAAAGTAATATCTATGGCAAAATCACTTTATGTACAAGAAGGAATAAGGTTGTTCTTATTGCATTGGAAGTGTCTAATTGATTGCTTATTTTAACGGTTTATCTGCTTCTTACAGATTTTATGTAGCTGAGGTCCTTTTAGCTCTTGAGTATCTCCACATGCTAGGAATTATTTATCGTGATCTTAAACCTGAAAACGTCCTGGTGAGAGAAGATGGGCATATAATGCTCTCAGACTTTGACCTTTCACTTCGTTGTACCGTCAGTCCAACACTAGTCAAATCTTTAGATTCAGAACCTCTCCAGAAGAGCTCTGGTTTCTGTGTCCAGCCAGCTTGCATTCAACCATCGTGTGCTGTTACCACAACATGTTTCTCTCCCCGTTTCTTTTCTAGCAAGTCCAAGAAGAAGGACCGAAAATCCAAAGCTGATATTGGCACTCAGGTTACCCCTCTACCTGAACTAGTTGCAGAACCTACTGGTGCTAGGTCCATGTCATTTGTGGGGACCCATGAATACTTGGCACCTGAAATTATTAAAGGTGAAGGCCATGGTAGTGCTGTAGATTGGTGGACCTTTGGGATCTTCCTTTATGAGCTTTTGTTTGGTAAAACCCCATTTAAAGGATCTGGGAACCGAGCCACATTGTTCAATGTTGTCGGCCAGCCTCTTAGATTTCCAGAATCACCAGTTGTCAGCTTTGCAGCTAGGGATCTTATAAGGGGCCTGCTCATTAAAGAACCACAGAATAGATTGGCTTACAAAAGAGGAGCAACTGAAATAAAACAGCACCCTTTCTTTGAAGGTGTGAATTGGGCATTGATACGCTGTGCTTCCCCTCCTGAGATCCCAAAGCCCTTTGAATTTGAGCGTATTCCACCTCCAGCAGCATCAACTAGTGAAAAGCCTGCTCTTACTGCGGTGGCTCCTAATCAAAAAAATTCTAATAATTACCTTGAGTTTGATTTCTTTTAGTAAATATTACTAGTATAACTGAGATTCATGGAGAACATACTTGTATACATTATGAGAAATTTTGGATTTCTAGTGGACTGAATGGCAGATTCCTCGGCAAAATCTTATTGGAGGAACAAAGTATGCTTTGTTTTTGCTGCACGTAACATGCAATTTTCTTCTCTGAAGAGTACTGTTTCCCTTCAGTCTCCTGTATGACAATTATGTCTTAGAAGATAGGAGGGTGGTGCTATCCAAGTCACCAATCTCAAGTTGAAGAAATACATTTTTATGGGTTGGAACTTTGTGATCAGTGTTTGGCTTATGTAGGGTAATGTAAGGATTGTAAATCTAGAAGAAATCCCATTTGGCTGCGACAAGCAATTAAATCATTGCTGAATGTATAGTTTGTTACATTACTACAGAATTGCTCTTTGATCAAAGGTTTAGCAGAACCAAGTTTGGTTGTGCTCCTGGCTTTGCGATCTCCAGACTTTCTAATATTGGTGTATTTCCTGAGATTTGAAGCAGTGATATTACTTTCTTGTTCAGAAATTGCATTTAGCTGTTTGTTTTTCATCTTGGCAACTACAGGAATACTGATTCTATTAGGTATTCTTTCCCTATACTTCTTCCATTTCCTGAAAATTAAGCTATGATATGAAATTACTGCTGGTTTTCACTTCTCATCGATATATGCTTGATTATTCAGATATGCAAAATGTGTAAGAATTCAATGTTTGCTTACATTTGAATTGGCAGCTTTTCATTTGTATTAAAAAGAAAAAGAAACCAAGTACTTTGTAGATATCCTGTATTTTATTTTTAATCTTTTGTGAGGGTAATATTTTTCTTGGTTGATGCTCTTGATGTAACTCTCTAGCTGAAGATCTTTCCTGGATCTGATCACTGGAATACCTTTGCTTTGAAACAGCCGCACCCAACCGACTCACTTTGCGTCTGGTTTTGAAGCTGTGTCGGGCCGTGGGCAGATCTTGGACTGGGTCCCGGAGAAGGAGAAGGCGATGGCGACTCAAGCTGATCGGTTGCCACTTCCTTGCCTTCACATATGATCTTTACTTCGCAAAACTCGGGTGCGTTCTGTAGTATCTGATCAGCTGTGCAGCTACCTCTCTTTGACCTCATCCTTCTAAACTCAATAGTTAGAAGGAATGGAATGGAATGAGAAAACAAATGGGAGGGGTTTTAGCAGTGTACCTTAGATTTGGTTTAGAAATGCCCAGAACTAGTTTTTTGATGTTGCAAATGGGAATGAGGTCCAGTATTGCCTTTGCTTCTGTATCACTTTCAACAAGTATGGTCTCCACTTTCACCTATTTTGTATATGTATATTTAAAGAGTTAATACTCAATTTAGTTCTCTTGATAGTAGGGATTTTTTCAATTTTGTACTAAATATCTTTGTGTTTAATTGGCTCCTTAGATTTTGACGATTTTATCTAATTGAGTCCTTGACAGTTAGAATCAAAGACTAAGTCTAGTAAAAGCACTATGACGACTAAAACCACTATAATTGATGACTAATATTAAGAACTAACTCTATTAATATGTATATACATATATATACATAATATTAGGATATTAAAATAAAATACTTTTTTGATAGAAAATATAATCCTAAATGAAACAAAGTAATATTGATTTTAATCAAATACAAACTGACTAAATTTCCAATATAATATGTTAACAATTATGTTTTTTTTTTTTGAAAATCAAAACCAAAGTTATTATTACCTTGAAGAAGAAAGTAGCAAGAGAATACAATTAGGGAGAATGAATTCCAGAAACGAAAGTCAGACTGAGAGTCTGTAGTCCTAGTTAGTTTATGAGCAATCTTAATTATATGACAAATTAAAAGTTCAAAATTAACCATAATGTTAAAGCAATGACTGACAATATATCCCGTATAAGATAGGTCTTTGCATTTAATTATGTATTATTTAACCTTATCATCCTAAAAGTAATAATAAGGTATTGTATGTACCTGGGAAGCAGAGCAGACATCAAGAAATTTATGAAGGAATTGGCTTCTCTTGCTTCTTTCTTGGGCCATGTGGTTCTCTTTCTGCTCAGGATTCACTTGGCTCAGTGGAATCATCCCCACTATCATCAAACATCACATTTGATTCATCATTAAAAATGGATGCAATTAGTTTTGCATGTTTAATTTTTGCCTTAAATTTGACTTTTATGTATTAATCCATAATCTTACTCTCATTATGCTTTACTCAACATTTTGGATTACTATTCCGACATCAATGGCAAATTATACCATTGACCAGGGTCCACCTCACATTGAGGATTCTGGTCCAAAGTTAACATTCAGTTCAGATTACGTGTCTGCATTTAACATATTATGTATTTGCAGTTAACAGATGATGTGCTTGTAAATAAATTGAAGGCACTTAATATGTTAACATCATGTCTGCATACATAATATGTAGTTGCATTGTTAGCATATTATGTGTCTACAATTAACATATTATATACATGTAATTAACATATTATGTGTCTGTAGTTAACAGATTATGTGCTTTCAATTTATTTATATACACATAATTTATAGCTGAAGACACATAATATTTTAACTGTAGACACATAATTTTTTAGACCAGTGTTCACAATGCAATGCAAAGTATATTGTATAACAATTGGACATGAATACCTAATTGTCAATGGTTAAATATTTTGGGAGTAAAACATTTGGTGAATTGGACCAAGGCATGTTGATACCAAAACTCCAAAATGCTTTTTTTTTTTTAATCATTAACATATGTATATTTTAATTAATCTTTTTTCTAAATGATAAGAGAAACTCGCAACCACTATTCGATAGTATGTACTGGGTAAGCCCCCATCTTGTGAATTAGTCTTTATTTTTGTTTTAGGTAAATATACTTTTCTATCAATATACGCTCATTTCATGTTATAATTAAAGAAAATAAATATGCAACTTATTTAAAATGAACCTTATAGTAGAAACTAAATGAAAATAAAATAATAAGAAAGCTTTTAAAAAATAAAACTACTCCTAACCGAAAAAAAAAAAAAAAAATCGGCTGTCAAATTAGAAACACCATATTGAACAATTGTCTATTCACAACACTGACATATTATTAGAGATTTTTTATTTGTTAAACCACGAGGTGCCCTGAGCCAATAGTTATACGGTTATACCATAGATGGTCCACCTTACAATGTTGACTCATAACAATTTACATACTGAATGTTCACAATTTACATGTTGAATGTTCACCATTCAAATTATGAACATTTAGTATGTAAATTGTGAACATTCTGTATATAAATTGCGAACATTCAATATGTAAATTGTGTATTTTAGACCCAGATTCACCTTGCACAGAATAATTTTTCGTCCTCTAAGCATACCTTAACGGTAGGAGACACATTTAAGCTCATACTATATTCAAACTAATCTCTATAAGCACCGGGATGCACCAATAAAATATTAAATGAGATTTTTACCATTAGAATAGCTATGATATTGTTCAAGGAAAATAAATTGCATTAATGGCACCAACGTTCATGTTTTAAAGAGTTATATTGTTATATAACATTTTCATATTAAAATTACCTCCTAATTCTTCAGGTAGTGAAAATTTTTAATTTACGGTAAGTCGGTAACCAATAAACATCAAGAACGAAACTTTCTTTTTCATACAATTAATTTAATGCTAACAAATAAATTTTATATATTTAGAAATTGTATAATTTTTCATAACATTTAAAAAAAAAAAAAACAATGCAAAGAAGAGTTTTCTTAACTGCCAAAGACCTTGTGATTTAATGACACCCGGTTTACACTCTCACATGGAAGGGAGTCAATAGTACTAAATAAAAAAGAGTTTTCATAACTTAAAATAGTAAATATGATTAATAAAATGATTTTAAAAGAAGAATATAGGGAAGAGATTCACAACACGCAATTGGTGATTTATGTTGAGTGTCTTAATTAGCGTATAGTCTATGGGAAGCCAAAATACAAGGGGAGGTAAGGACTAAGGAGTAGGGGTGGGAATAGGGGCCTACGGCCTGGCCTACTTAGGGCATAGCCTGGCCTAGCCTATTTAGTAAAAAGGCCAGGCCTAGGCTTAATTAGAAGCCTATTTAGTTAAATAGGCCTAGGCCTATATTTAAAAGCCTAGCCTACAAGCCCGCAGGCCTAGCCTATATATATATATTGTATACACACCTTACAACCCTAATTCCCAATACCCAAATCCCAAATACGACTTACTAATTAGTAAACAGTGTTAGATATTACTAGTTACTATTGCTATGATGTTAAATTGCTAATAAGTAGTGTTACTAATTACTAGTAATAATTATGCTAGTTGTTTAGTGTTTACAGTTTACTAGCAATTAGTAAAGTAGTAATACTAATGTAATATGAGCCTACTAGTAATTGATTGTAGGATTTATAGATTTGTAGTAATACTAGTAATTAGTAAAGAATGTATTGTTGAATTTTGTATTACGAACTTTACTTATTAAACTTGTGGTGTTGGATATTGTATTGTGAAATATGAACTTATGATTTTGTCATTCATTATGAAATATGAACTTAAGTATTTTTTATAAATTTTTTACAGGTATACTTTAAAACGCTTAAAAATGTAGGCCTTAAATATGTTCGAAGCCTATTTAAATAGGCGCAAAGCTTATTCAGGATCTATTTTGAAGCCTTTTTAAAGGCCTATATATTAAATAGGCTTTTAAAAAGGCTTTAGGCCAGGCCAGGCCAACTGTAGGCTCAGGCTTGAGCCTAAAAAAAAGCCTACATACAGGCTCAGGCTCAAGCTCAGGCTTTCGATTTTCATAATAGGCCCAGGCCTAATTTTCTAAAGCCCGACTCGGCCTAGCCTATTTCCATCCCTACTAAGGAGGTTAACTTCTCAACTATTACAAGAGTTTTAAAGATAAATAAGTTTATTTGAAAAATATAAATGTACGAAGTACAATAAAGAAAACACAAAGTATTATCCATCATGTAATATATTAATTGAACTTACTATGTATTACTTAGATAAGGAAATGTCATAAAGAGAATTCACATAGTATTTTCTTTTAAACATTAATACAATAAAGACTCATTAAAAGGTAAAAGTTAAAATAAACTTTGTTTTACCTATTCTAACTTCTAAGATCAAATCAAAATTTAGTGTGTGTTTGGTTTATGCGGTGGTTAGACAAAAGGAATGAGAATAAAAGTTAGAGTTCATTTCATTTTTGATCCTAGATTTATATGTGGTAGTCTATTTTTAGACATTTTTTATTAGAACATCCACATTTAGTTTTAGTATTATTGTGGCATGACCATTATTAGTTCTTTATTAGCAAAACAATTCTAATGTCACTAAATACGAAGGCATTTCGGTCTTTAATTATGAATTTATTTTTTTAAAAAAAAATAAACATACAAATATAGTAGGGTCAACTCACTTTGTATAAAAATGACTGAAAGGCCTTTGTATTTAACGATATTTCAACAATTTTGTTGACGGATGACCAAAAATGATCATGTCACAGTAATACTAGGACCTAATGTGAAATGTCTAATAAAAAATGACTAAAAGTGGATTGTCACCTATAAATCTAGGACCAAAAACGGAATTAACTCATAAAAGTTATACACATTGTTTTGTTGACAACTTTTTAAAACATAACTATATGATTTTATTACCCCTATAATTACAAAACACATTACTTAATTTAAATAAAGTATCATTTCATTAATTCACCTTTATCCCTCTTCATTTCATCACCTCCTCATTTCGTTGCCTCCTAACTCATCTCTACTCACTTCATCGATTTCCTCAATGTATTACATACTCACTTCATCGCTACTCTTTAGATCAATTGTCTTGATGTGTTGTTTTGTTTTTTTTTCGAAACCTTTTTCTGATTATAGGATCAAGGATAACTAAACATCAATATTAATAATTAATCATTCCAATTATCAAGTCAACAATTTGATTCACTTAGTTGAAATTCGCAAATTTTACTGTAGACCGCGGTCCACAATGATTGTGGACCATGTATCAAAACGACATCGTTTTGATTAATGAAAACAGACGACTGAAACGACCTCCGTTCTGCGCCGTTAACTTTCAGTTTATATACATTGTAGTTCCTTTTCAATATAACTGCAGTTTCATTTGACAGTATACACTCAAATATGTGAAACTGTTGTTCAAATTCCTTTCAACACAACTACAGTTTCTTTTATAATACACTGCAGTTTCCTTTCAACACAACTACATTATCATTTCGATATAACTACAGTTTCATTGGACAATATACACCCAAAATGTGAAACTGTTATTCAGTTTCATTTTATATATACTGCAATTTCTTTAAACACAACTACAATTACATTTCGATATAACTACAGTTTCATTTGATAATATAAAAACAAATGTGAGGCAGTATTTTTTGAGATGAACTGTAGTATCCTTTACGGTGCTCCATCGCAGTCGTTTCTTTTACTTAATAAAACAACAGCGTTTTGTGACCATGGTCCACAATGCATTATGGACCATAGTCCACCGTATAACAACTATTTGAAATTGCCTTTCTTATTCATCACTTAAACTTAATACTCCCTCCGTCCCATTTTATGTGTCTGATTCGGTTAACGAGGCTTGATTGAAGTTATTTTTAATTGAAATTTTCATAATATTGAGTTTAGTATTAATATACAAAATTTATATATTTAGAAACTACACTAAAAGTATTATTAAACACAAAAAATTAAATTTAAAAACAAGTAAAAAATAATAAAGAAAATAAACAAAGAAGAAAGAATTGGTTTGACCAATGAATAGTAAGTAAGACAGATAAAATGAAACGGGGAAGTAGTAGAAGTAGATAGGAGAATTAATTTGTGATAGAGAGAAGCTAAGGGCGGTCCGACAAGCCGAGTTTGACTTGGGGATAAGCCCTGGCCCACGGAAGCGAAAGACGCGGTCCAAACACACCACCCTAAACCCTTCACTACTGAATTACAGACCTCTGCAGTGCCGGCGAAGATGATAACATTCTTAATTACATTTTTTTTTTATATTTTAATTTGCAATCATTCTAAAAAGTCAATGTAACAAGTTGCTAGAAGAAAACACCCAAGTTACCCTTTGTAGTTAGTGTGTCCTTATCCTTCTAGCCTGGTTTTCCTCCCTTAATTACAATTCTAATCTATCACTTATAATAGGCAAAAAATTATGTGATATCGTACCACAAGTCCTTCTCCGTTTGGCATGTCGAATTATAACTGTGTAAGTAACTTCAGATATAAGTATTACAATATTTATCATAATCATAAATAACAATTTATTTTTAATTCAAATTGATATTTATTTTTCTACAATAAGTATTACAATTTCAATTCTTTCCTAAGTAATCACATATAAGTATTACAATATTTACATTAGCATTACACTCTGTAAGAATAATAATTTATTTATCTCAAATTAATATTAAATTTGTTGTAATAAGTATTATAATTAATTTCTATAATAAATAACAAATAACTATCATCATTCAATATGTCTCAGGAATTAACTAAAATATGTGAGGGTCACATAAGTCTGACTCAAATTTATTTTGTTTTTTTTTCTTCTTTATAGACCATCGATCAGTTGATTTGTTCTAATTTATTGATTTAATCCATTATCAAAATACCAGGGAAGAGAACATTGTTTTTGCAAATATGAGTCGAATTGTTAAAAACAATTTTAGTTAAAAATTTGCTCCCCCGAACCTCAAACTTTGTGAGCACAATGAAACAAGGAGAATTAAAGTTGTTTTGGATGCAAGTTTTGATACTAATTAATTATTGATATTTGCAAAAATAAAAATGAGAAGAAAAGTGAAAAGAGCTTACATGGAGATGGGATGTGCTTGGTTTCCGGGAAGATATTAACGAGGAAGACGAGAAAAGAAGAGGGCGGATGAGTGACGACGGCGTTTTTGAGTGCCCAACGCAGCGCATCCATGCTCGACTCCTCACACCCCTTAGTAGCATTCCCCACCGCCACGTACACGGCAGCGCCGTCGTGATCGCCGCCGCCGGAGAACGCCGTTTCAATCTCCTCTCTAATGCCATCCAAATTACTAACTCCCCCATCACCGTATCTGGAAGGGCTCTCCTCTTCTATCTCACAGCTCATTGTCAGTTCTACCTTATATTTGTAATGCTACTATACAAGTAATTATTAGATATTTTGATAACATCAATGCCAAGATCGTCGTTTGACTTTTTCTTTCGTTGGGGACAATTCAAATGTTGGAAAAATTAATAAATATTGCCTTATTATTCTAATATATATTAATTGAAATGGGGTCTACTTTTGATTTGGTATGATTAAAATATATTGGGAAAATCGTCAAATAAGTTCCTGAATAATACCTAAAAAATCGATTAGGTCCCTAAATATTTAAAAAGTATAATTAGGCCATTTAACACGTTAAATTGGGATAAAGAAGCCCAAAAATCGGTAAATGACCTGCAATAGCAAGTTATTTATTATTCAAAAGAAAATCCGACGACCGACGACGATAGAACCATCACCGGACTCCGGCGGAAGGCAACCAAATGGTCGCCTTTCTAAGTCGACGCACCTTAAGTTTCAATAGCTGACGCACCTTAAATACACAACCACGCACCTAAAGAAGGAAAACCACGCATCTTAAATTTGATCTAGATGCAAAATGATCAAATTGCCACCGCATTTTTTTAAATCATTGTTAATCCTAAACGTTGATTTAGGCAAAATTAATGGTTCAGATTTAACCGCACGGGAGACACCCAACTGCACAAGAACTGAATTATATATATATATATATATATATAATCCTTATCATATGAGAACCATTGAAACAGTTCCCAGGTGAGAATGTGTGGACAAATCCAAACCATTGATCTATAAGATCTTACGAATAGGAAATCAAGTGAAAAATGAGCTAGGTCATTTTCATAAATATTACAAATTTTTAAAATGAGCGGGTTTTTCATAAATATTGCAAAGTTTTGTTTATTTTGAACCGTTAAATCTACTAGATTAGTGGTTTGGATTTGTCCACATGTTCTCACATGGGACATGGTTCTCACCTGATTAGGGACATATATATAAATCTGCTCAAATGTGGTTGTGCCTCCTCGTTCGGTATACACCACTATGTATACAAATATACATTACTCAATGTTAGAAAATGCACAACAATGAAAATACACAAAAACACACAACACACCCAAAATAATGCACCATAACTCCCATGCTCCTAATTGTGCATTTACGAACAGTGTGTGGTGTATATTTGCATACCTAGTGGTGTGCTTTTTGGTGATGCGTACCTAATGGTGCATATTTGTGTTGTGCATTTTCTAACATTGAGTGGTGTATATTTGTATACATAGTGGTGTGGCCGCATTGATTGCACGTTAAGGCGCGGTCACACCTGATTATGACCCTATATATGTGTGTGTGTGCGTGTGTGTGTGTGTTTGTGTGTTTGATCACAACAATGAAAATTTAAATGAGTCAACTAGTGAGATGAAGGATATTCGAAATAATATTGATACTGTAACACGCCAATTTTCACATCTTGGATTTATTACAAAATCCTTAAAATATAATACATTGCGGAAGCGTCTAACCAGCAGAAAACTGGGTGTTACCGCCACGCTTAGGTATCTTTCCTATACCTAAACGCTAAGGCTAAACTTACAACCTCAAATAACCATATCAATATCCAGATATGTACATATGGAAATAATTCTTCCAGAGTGTCTATTCTAGGATAGAGTAGTCTTCAACCTCGACTCCCATCCTATTCAGAGCTCATCGGCCATAGGGGCCCACGCTAGACTGCATCTAATAAAGGACACAATGAAGTGTAGTTAGCGCGACGGCTAAGTAAGGATATCCATGATCACTCGAAAATAAACAAAGGTTTTCGAAACCACAATTAGTAATACAATAAGGTAAGGTAAACGTTACCCAGCAATCGCAGTCTACCTGCAAGCAGTCTAACAACAAGCAAATTTCACATTACACCAGTAATTTCGGCGCATAACACAGCCATTAATTCACCCGTGGGGTACACAACGCCCACACAACTGTTAGGACACCCGACAGTTAGCTCTCGCACATCACCCGTGGGGTACACAACTCCCACCATTAATTCACAGGTGGGGTACACAACACATCCACCTTTAATTCACAAGTGGGGTACACAACACATCCACCTTTAATTCACAAGTGGGGTACACAACACATCCACTTTTTAATTCACACGTGGGGTACACAACACGTCCACGTTTAATTCACACGTGGGGTACACAACACATCCACGCTTAAGTCACACGTGGGGTACACAACACATCCACGTTTAATTCACCAGTGGGGTACACAATACATCCACTTTTTAATTCACACGTGGGGTACACAACACATCCACGCCTCGCACCCAACACTCAGCGAATAGACTTCTCTCTGCAGTACCGATTAATCGTACAGACTCCCTCACCTTCATTAATTATTACCACATGACTCCATAACCAATATACTTATTCAAGTATATTTCCCCAACCCACATACTTAGGTTAGTGTTAGTCACATCACAGAAATTCAAGTACAGGAGTCACAATAATGTTCAAAACATGATTATCTTCCACGTTAATATAATGCACAAAAATAATATTTGTCAAAATTGTTTCTAACCATTCTTTTTCAGAAAATTTCAGCTTGGCGCAATCCGAAAGATTGAGCCGGTAAAAATAGTTCCCGAACTCTTTTTCACTTGAAATTTTTATGGTAGAATCCCAACTTATAGTACTTGATGTCCATAAAAAGTTTTGGTCATTTTGATCCACGAATAAACACAGAAAATTACATTTTTGCCCTTGGCAGTGTGCTGTCCAGAGTTTTTCTCTCTGGACCAGTTTTGGAAAAAATTCGAAAACCATACTTATACTACTCCGATCATTATGAAATTTTATATGCGGGTTCTACACTTATAGAACTACATGTCTAAAAAACATGGGATCAAAATACCTTACCGATTTTTCCCAGTAAATCTCGGAAGTTACTGCCAGAATCTACCCTGATTTCCTTTCACTATTTTCACAAGTATAAGCCTATATGGACATAAATACAACATATACAAGCATATCCAAGCTATGAACATGTATACAAAAATATTCCCAAAGCTCCAAAAACACCATATTTCAACCAAAATCAATTATCCAAATTCAAGTGACTAATTCCAACTTAAGGGAATTCCTTACCTCAATAGAAGATTTCTAGAACCGTAGAAGTGCTAGATCTTCCCTCGAATCCAAAGCCCTTAAAAACATCACCATAACAACAATATTTTCATGCACTAAACATTGACACTTAAGTTCTAGAGATGAATAAATCTAACAAAGTCTAGGATCTTACTTACACTTAATCCTTGAGTAAGAAAAATATTTTGGTGCTCCTTGATCACAATGGAAGACTCAAATTATTTCTCTTCTTCTTTCTCTAAGTGTAAAATCCGAAAATGAGAGAGAGGTAGGTGATCTTGGTGTGATTTTGTTCTTGAACTACAAGTAACAAGTGCAACTAGGTCATACTTCCATTAATGCCTCATTAATTGCTCAATCCAACTTAGATTTACTTGCCACATGTCAACACTCCATGAAGTCCTTACAAGATCTCAAATCTAATTGGCCAGTTTATGCTTAAATCAGATGAATGTTCGGAGGATTATAACTTAATTCGGGAAAATTCTAATACCAAAATTATCGTAAAAATATTCCCGTCGCAAATCACCAATTTTGGAAATTTTCCGGTAATCCGCCAAATCTAGGTTCAGAGTCCGTAACAATTTATCCCTTACAGTCCATTTAAGATCTTCCTTGAACTAACTAGAAATTCAGGCTTGATCGTATGATACTTAATAATCCCAATTCTAGAAAATTCGAACTGAATCTATATCCTTAAAATTTCTCGGTTCGTGACTGGTACGTAGTTCGCAGCTTATCGATAATTAGTCTTACTAAAAAAAATCCTTCTGAAGTACCGAGAGATCATCTCATAAGTGTCATAGCTTAAAAAAAATATTTTCGAGCCTAAACTTTGTCGGAAAAAAAAAACCGAGGGGTTACAGATACTTTATTATGGGATGCTAGATTATAAATGTGATATATATTTAGACTTTAAATTGCAATATATATCACCACTTAAATTTGAATTTATAAATTTGTAAAAATATTCTTTTATGTGTTTTTACATTTATCCTCTTATTCAAGAGCTAATTTTACCAAACACTTCAATTTCAATCATTTAGCTTATTAGCTACAAGCTTTTCAATTTTCAGCTTTAAGTTAAGCATGCCAAACAGAGCCTACAATTCCATAAAAAATCTATACCTATAAAATATGCAGAATTTAAAAAACAACATAATACATTGACCCATGCTAAAATTGGAAACAGTGAATCCAATCACAACACTAATTGGAGTCAAATATACCGAAATTAAGAGTTATTTAAGGCTCCATAATATCACAAGCACAAATCAAACACCACAAAGCAAGAGACAAGAACATACTCGGAAAATTAGAAAAAGAAAAACACGGAACTCCAAATATTGATGAAATGTGAGTTGATGGATAATATATTAATATTACCTGTTTTCACTTAATTTTTCATATAATTGCCACTGGCCAATAGCATAGGAAAATGATGATCAATTAGTGAGATAATAGGAAGGGATCCTCCTCAGTAAAATAAATTTCTATAAGCTTTTGAACTATATAAAAGTTGTTATTCTAAGAATGTGCTATAAATAAAATTTAAACAATGCTACATCAAATTAAATTCTATAGAGAAGTGTGATTTTGAACATTAGCAAGGAGTCTTGTAAGTTTACTAAGTGTTTCTCGTGCAGAAATAGTGTCTGGATGGTCCTCACCACAGATTGAAGTCCTTATGAAAATTGCCTTTCTAATTAAATCATCACCTATGTCAAATTCTCCCCCTCTCATCATTAGCTTTGCCCTTATTTCCAGCACAGTTGCTCTTGACAAAGCAAGCTCTTGCCAGAGGCAGGGATTCAACTGCGCATTCGTTTGGATCGGCCTCCAACAAAGCGACTTATCCAACCACTTCTCAACCGGCGTCACAAACGCTTGATCGGCTGCTTCCAATGCGTCTGTGCACCGTCGAAGGAGTTCTAGGGCCGGACTGCACCGCGAGAACGTAATGAATGTCCTGATGGCGAGAGGCATAACCACTTCTTTGACGAGAAACAACAGTTCCGACACCTCAAGATCATCGACCATAGCCTCGCTTCCATATCCAAAGAGTCGAAAGCATGCTGCCCATATGTGTTCAAAGTGGTGGGATATAGATCCACGGCTAATGACAACTTGTACCGTGGCTTGAGCGACTCCATCGACTTCTCTCTTTTGAGCATAGTGCCTTACCAACTGGTGGAAATGGATGTGCCCTTCCTTAGTACAAGGTCTAGCAACATTAAATCTCAACAATAGAGAAGATGCTTCTACTTCAGATTTCCTAGCATATGTTGATGTGAGACCACAGGTTAAGGAACGGAGAATTTTTCTCCACATCCTTCGACGCGGGTGCTTCTTAGGTATTTTATGAGCAGCCATAGCTAAAAGAGATAATGGGACTGGTGATGGAGCAAACCAACCACTTGCCAAAACCATTCTTGTAGCCAAACTTCTCGGTCCATCAGCATGGTCAAATATAGAAAAACAAACCTCAATAAGTTTCAAAAGAAAGATGTTTCGCCTTAATGGATGGTTTTCCCTGTCACTGGAAATAATGTCCCCCGAGGGCATGCGATTGATGGTATCCAACAGTCTGCTAGGATTTATAGGAAGTTCAGAGAGAATTGCTCCAACCATAGCAAGACCTAGGGTTAATCTCTTAAGTTTTTCTTCAATAGTGCGGAGAGCATCAATTTCTGTGATTGGATAATCCTTAACACCACCCTGCATTAAAGACATTGCCTCAATCTCGGATAGGTAATCAAGCTTAATAGGCTCAAGATTCATCACATGAGGAAGACGTGTTGATATAATAACATGTGTTTCTCCACCAAAACGGGGAAGAAGATCCATCACAAGCTTACGATCCCACCAATCCTTCTCACTCTCCAAATTATCAATTATCACCAAAAATGGTATATTGCGCATGAGTTCCTTGCGAACTCTAGCAATAGCGGCCTCTTCTTGCTCCTCAAAGCTCTTTATCCGACTTTTCTCTGGAGAGCTCTCTACTCCTACATCAACTTCTAAAAATGGCCACAAATTCAAATAGTTCTGCCTAATATATTTGCTTTCACCTCCAATCCAAAGAACCATTTTGTAACGCTGATGGAATTGGTTAGCAAACTCAAGAAGCAGCTCTGTTTTGCCAATTCCAGTCTCCCCCGACACACAAGCAATTCCCTTACCATAGACAACTTTCATGGATCTCTTTCGTCGTCCATGCTTTCGATTACTCTTTGGTTTTGGTGTATGCTGTTGCACTTGAGAAAACTCCATATTATGCATTTCAATCTCTTTCTCAGATTCTTTCCATACCATAGGTTCCTTTCCCATTTTCCTGCTACGATCACCAGCTCGACCTCTTTGTTTTTCATCAACTGACTTACTCTTACTCCTACCAACTGTCAGATTCCTATGTCTTGGCCTGGCCTTTAGTTCAAAAAAACGTGTCTCTATATCACCACTAGCATCACCAAAAAGCCTAAATTCCAATTCAGATAATTCCTTCTTTCTGCCAACAAAATTTTCATTTCGAGGGAAAGGGAACTCCTCCTTTTCTGCTTTCTCCCTCCACTTTGTCAGCCTATCCACAACACTTCTCCTCCCTAACCTTAGTGCCAAAAGTGTAACAGCCCTTAGAATGCATTCTCTCCACCTGCCATCATGAGCCTCAAGTTTCCACTCATCAACACGTGAAAGCGCATTCACAGCATCTCTCCATTCCTTCTCCAATCCGCCATAGAGAAGCCAAAGCTCTCCACCATGCTTTTCCCAAAGTTCCCCTCTTCTTTCAATTATATCTCTAACAAGACATTCATCTGGACGCAAATCAAAGTAAACTGGAACCAAAATTTTCTTGCTTGAAAAAAACTGAAGTTCTTCAATGGTATATGGGTTTCTGAATGATTTCCGAGTTAAGATGACAACTCCAAATGTAGAAGCATCCATTACTCTCTCAATCATGCTATGCTTCCTAGAACTCCTACACCTGGCTCTGTCTGTTACAAAGCAACTCAACCCTTGAATTTCTAATTCAGCACGAAGCCAATTTGTAAATCTTAACAATAAAGGTTTCCGGCCATGGAAACCAATATACACGTCACAACTTCTCACTCTATTTGAGAGAGAAGATGTTGATGTGACTGAAGTTTCATGTGCTCTGCCTATCCTCTGTTTTCCTCTATGCCTCATATATTCATTCTCATAGTCAATGTTGTAAGTTGACACTGTGCTGTTGGAGATGGATGTTGAAGACAAAACAAAATCCAACTTTTGGGGAATATTAGAGGTACAAGCTGCAGTAACAGAATAAGGATCAGACAGTCGAGCATTTTCCAAATATTCTTGCTCGATCCCCAAATTAGCATCTGGGATATCAGTAGCATGAGTCCCAAACTGTACTGATGACTGGCTTTTTGGTGACCTAGGGGAGAAGAAAGGTGACTGATTCGCCGAAAAGAATGCTGATGATGAAGTTGAGGGGTTTCGTGACGTTAAGGTTGGTAATGAGCCAAATCTGGAGCTTTCTTCCCAGAGATCCATATCTGCAGCTACTCACCCCATGTATGATGAATTATATGTACTCTTAAGGAAATGAATAACCTGTAAATGGGAAGAATGTTAAAGATGCTAAATTTCAATTACTAAAAAAAATGAATAATGTGAGACATGATCAAAATTTCAAAAGCCATTAAATAATGGATTTAATTTTTTTAATGACTGGTGAAACATGAGATGCTATATCCAAGGGGAACACTATCTACCAAATCAAATGAGAACTAGTTAAAGCAAAAAAATTATATGTATCTTTAGCAAGTCATGATGAAAGAAAAGAGAATCTATGATGATTAAAACCTCTAGGCTCTAGCAGTTAAAAGCAACAAGATTAGGTAGATTGCAATCTCAACTAACTCAATAAGGTTATCTACTCTAAAACAAAATTGAGTCAACTAAACCATGCCCCACATACAGCAACTACTCTATTAGAACCAATAGAAATAATTATAATAATAAAAAGAAAGAAAATCTATTTAAAAATCAGAATTTCTTAGAAAGTTAAGCAATCTAGATCTAAAGAAGGGTTTGAAGAAACAAAGTAGTTTAACATTAAACATGATGTTACAAAAAATAAAAATAAAATAAAATAAATAAATAAATAAAAATAAATAAATAATAAATAAATAAATAAACAAAAACCTCATATAAGAACAAGTCTTCCTAAATTCACCCTTGTTACAAAAGTTTGAATTTTTGCCCAAGAAAGTAATTTAAATAATATCAATCTAAATCTCTGTGTCACTTCCACAATCAACAAAAGGAATCTTCTTGAAACTGTCAAAATAAAACCTGTCATCAACCTCCAACATACAAAATATTCATACATCAAAATATATACAATCTCAATGCAGTAGTGAAAGTGAAGAATCCAAATTTTACACATTCTGGCAAGGGGCAATTTTTGAAAAAGCAAGAACAAAAAGAGTGGAGAAAGGTTTAAATGGATTGGATTGAAATCAAAATAATGAATGAATTTGGGGAATGACCAGTTTTACCTTTCCAGAAAATCTAGAAGGGTTCATAAAGTTTGGATGACTATGAATCTTGTTTTGACTCTTTTTCTTAGTCCACCGTTTTAATCCCTTATATAGTTCTATACTTCTATTCATTCTAATACTTCAACCCCTCACTTTATATAAGCAAAGAAAAAGTTATATAATAAGTATGTTTGTGTACTTTATGTCCATTCCATAGTTTCCATATTATTTTTGGCTTATTACTAATAATTTCCTTGCCTTTATAATAATTATAGCAAAACTTCTAAATTTTAATAATTCATACCAAAAATTGAAACATCATCACAATTTTCACTATAAGTAATCTAGTTTTAAAAATCCAACATGACTCAATGTATTAAATTATTAATGAGTTGACACATCATTTTTATTCTGCTAACTAGAATCCCACATTTAGTACTATATGTCCATATCCTGTCAGTCTTTCGAATATATAGCATATATACTACAATTGGCGCTTTTTTTTTTTTTGTACATTTCATGAAGATGAAGGAAGTAGATTTCAAATATAGATTTGCTATCCTAAAAAGAGTATAACTTTCCATCAAACTATCTTGCATTATAGCTCAATATACAAGCATATTAACAGTTTATTATCATATATTAGCAGCCTAGTGTAGACTTGCACAACATCTTTATATAGCATTATAATTCTATATCCAGTGTTGTCAAGATCGGCCTTGGTGCTAGGCGCCCCTAGGCAGATGGGATTTTGTTGGTAGGCACGTATTATGCAGCCAGCCGAGTAGTCGGCCTCGGCCAAATCGACCGAGTTATATATATATATATATATATATATATATATATTAAATGGGTTTGTTTCACTCAAAACAACATAGTTTTGAGCGAAACAAACCAAATTACCAAAACCCTAAGTTAGGAAGCCATTCGTTGATTCACAACAAACAAGGAAAGGAAAACTTGAAGAAAGCAATTCAGACCACAGCCTGTCACAGACTCCCTTTTGTTGCCCACAAAGCCTGTCGTAGACTCGCAAGTTGCAGTAGCACATTGCCAATTCGCCTCTCACCGATAGACTATATATCAACATTTAGGTGTTCTAAGCTATATCCTAACTAGGCATATCATCAAACTAATATTATTGAGTATTTCAATTACTGCATTCAATAAGGAAATAGCAAGAAAAATATACAATAAGATCTTGACAGCATATTCTCTTATTGGCGACAGAAATTTCCAAAAATAATAATAAATCACCCACAAGTCCTATGAACATTAAAAGTCATATATATAAGTTCTATACTAATATTATTATCACATAAAAACTTTTCAGACCTAAAGGAGTTCCAGACTTACCTCAACGAGATCACCAACCAAGCTGTTGCTGCACCGGTTCACGGCAGTGGCAATCCAAGCTTGGCAGCTTCTTTCTCCTTCAAAATTTGCCCCCTTCAACTCCGAAAAAATAGATTATGGGTTGACAATCCAACTCCTTTTTCTAAGTTCTAGCTTGGACCCTTCTCAACCTCTCAAAAACTGCAGGAAGTAAAACAGTACTCTTACATTTCCTATTACCAAGAAAAAAAAAATCATATAGTCAAATATGTAGCATTATCATCTGGAAAAACACATTATAGTTCATAACCTAGTTTTAGTCCTATTGAAACCTGAAGAAGAAATTCTTCAATTCAATGAGATCAAGACCCAGTCTTCCCAAAGAAAGAAAAATCTAAGAAAAGATAAAAGTATGAGAGACCACTTATAAATATCAGTAAACAAAACTTGGATTTAGTACTGCATCCTAACATCAGGATAATGTGAATTGCCATTTGCAAATTTATGCTACAAATTTGAGATCAGGCTACTGAAAGCTCTTCTTCTGTACTTTTTTTTTTCTCAGTAACATCTCAGCTTTCAGCAAATGAATATAATAATTTGTGCAATCTATATTTATGTTATTAAATTTTGAACTAAAGCTCAATTAAATAAATCTGATATCTTGGGAGGAATGGAGATAATTTCTCAAAGAAAATGCAGCGGAATTACAAAATGCATCAATTCTCATATGCCAGCCCTCCTCCACTCACCACAAATCAAGAATACCCATCAACACATCCAGGCATTCCTTATAACTCAAAAATCCAGAATTCCGAATCGCATTTCCTCTTCTCCTAAAAAATTTTCCTCTATCAAAAATTAAACAGCAGAGTATATCTTACCTTGGAGACGGCAGTGGAGAGTGTCGTTCGGAATATAATCGTAGACAAGTAATCTATGGTGCTAAGAGATACAGTAGCCAACCAGTGAACTTAAATGTCGATTTGTAATCAGCTGATGATCTCTTGATGAGTATTGTTGATTTGTGATGAGCTAAATCAGTAAGACTGAGAGAAATAGATACACGTACGCGAATATAGAGAGAGGAATGAGATTTTGAATGAAATCAATAGTATGAAGGAGAGAGAGAGAGAGAGAGAGAGACCACTGACGACCTTGACGACCAGATCTGAGAGACTGTGGAGGACCGGTGAACGGAGACTGAGGAGTAGGGTTAATGAGATTTTTTTTTTTTTTTTTTGAGAAATTAATGAGATTATTTTTAATTATTAATTATTGCATTACCAATCGTTAAAAGTATTCCTCTCCATTTCTTCTTCTTGTCTTAAAACAACAAACAAATTATTTTGAGATACTTTCTTAATTTAGATGAATTTAGCAAAATGAATTATAAATTTTCCAAAATAAAATTTGACATATACCAATCATTTTGTGTTTTATGGTCATTTTAGTAACTTATTGAATAGCTTTTAAATATGTGAAATATTTTGATTGAGTATTCATTAATAGTGTTTAATATCTCTCTATCAATCTTTTTAAAAGTGATATAACCACTTGCATCAAAAAATTGTTAAATTTCAATTCAAAATATTCATTCTTTCCTTTCATAAGATTTTTATTTTTAAGGAAACTGATTTTTTTTATTTTTTTTGCATTGTAAGTACCTCCACTTGTCAACTTATATACTACACTTCTCCTCCTTAATTATTACTCCGTAATTAACCATGGTGCTAGAAGAATAACTAACATTGATTATGCATATATTTTCTCTTTCACTCATTCAAGAAGAGCATTCACAACATGCCTTCGCCATATCAATAATTGTTTTTTTTTTTTTCAGGTTAACAATGAGAATGAGGAGTTTCACCAAGTTAAAATCTATATGTAATCAAATTTCAAATTTTGAACCGTTTTAAAATAAGATTTTGAAAACAAGTCCTCCAAGCTTCAATCTTATCCCAAAACTTTTGAATTTTTACCCAACAAAATAATGTAATAATAGTAATAGCTAGGTCACTTCCACAATCAACATAAGAAATCTTCTTGAATCTTTAATTTGAAATAAAACCCATAATCAATTTTCAACATACAAAATATTCATATGGGCAAAAATTTGTGTGAGACCGTCTCACCGTGAGACGGGTCGGGTCGGGCCGGGTCAAGATGCAAATGTAATACTTATATGCACAAATGTCATACTTATATACTCAAATGTAATACTAATCAGGAATAAAATTTTTGTTACTTATAAGGGTAAATGTAATACTTTTAAGGGAAAATACAATACTTTTACATTTCGATTTAAAAGTATAACATTTTTCCTCAAAAGTATTATATTTGCCCTTATAAGTAAGGGGCATTTGTAAACATTACTTATTATGAAAAATGTATTACTTTTTCTCTTATAAGTAACAAAAATTGTATTCTTGATTAAGTATTATATTTGAGCATATAAGTATGATATTTGCACATATAAGTATGATATTTGCACATATAAGTATGATATTTGCACATATAAGTATGACATTTGCATGTTACTTCGACCTGACCCGACTCGTCTCACGAATAAGGATCCCTGAAACAGTCTCACACAAGTGTGACCTTAAATATAAATATTCCCAATGAAATGGTGGAAGTGACATCAAATTTTAGAATAAGTTTTGTATGAAATTGTTTCATGTGAAACATATCATACTTTTTAAGTTAAAATATACTATTTTTTATGAGTCAAAATATAAACTAAGCCACAACATTTGAAAAACAACTGCTATCTTAGCCATTTGACTGGTTCCTAGTATTAGTAGTACTAATCATCATAATCAAATTTAATGAAAAATGATTATATGGGGATGTCATGTCAGTATTATATGATATTTATGGTAAAACTAGGTTACAAAATTTAATTGTATGTTTTTGTAAAGTCTAATATGCAATTGTAGCTTTTTATAATTTTGTCAAGACCTTGTGGTCTAGTGACACCCGGTTACACCACATATGGAAGGGGGTGGGTTCGAGTCTCTTTATAAAAAAAAGCTTCAGTAACATTGTAATAGAGTTATTATATTAAAAATAGTTTGCGAGTTTATTTAATTCTTTTTTTTTAAAAAAATACAATATAATTGTACTAACATTCGTACGGCTCGTGATGGGGTTTAACAACTTTCTTTAATTTTCTAATATAATTAATATTTTCATGCAAAAAAACTAGACCATATTTAATTGTTGGGCTGTAACCTGTAGGGTTGATGAATGATGAGGACTATGCATATATGTTCTGCATACATAAAGAATTTTGTCTTTAAAAATCTTTTAGTATTAAAGACATAATTATGTTGAATTCCTGGTGTAGCTAGCTTAGCTAGGTATCAATGGTCCTCATCATTATATAACTAATTATTGATTTCTTGCAATAATATTTGACTGCTTTACGTTGGCATCATTCAACAATTTCCATTATTATAACTCAAACCCATTATTTACTGGGGACAGTGATTATTTTCCAATAATTGAAACATAACATCTTTTTTATTTGAACAAAAAAGATAAAGAATTGGTGTATGAAAGTGTTGATTGCCATTTTAATGTGCAAAGTTGTTAGGCATGTTGATATATGCTTTACAAACTTCAAGGTGAATAAGGTTATCTTTATCCCAAATATGATTATTTTTAAACATTAGAAGGTTATGTGGAGAAGCTAGCCTAATCAAAAAAATTAAATTACTATTGAACCTAAGAGCTTCTCTGGACTAAGATTTAAATTCTTGCACACCCCACAGAATGTCCTAGTTCTTTTTATTACGTTAATCGTGTTGGTGTTCCGGTCGAGCACCTCCAACCAACCCTCCAAAACACCAAAACTGCATAAAATATGGTGTGAATCCTCTCCAACCAACACGCCATTTCACCATATTTTTGGCGCACCATGAACAGTGCAGCACCATATCATCCGCACCAAAATTTGGTGTGCTTCTTTTTCCCCATTTTACCCCCAAATCTTGTTTGTAATTCCTTTTGTCCTTGTTAAGTTTTAATGTTTTTCTATATTTTGTTAAATTGCAAAATATAAATTTTATATTATTAAAAAAATTATATCATTTAAAAGATCTCATCAATACGATTAAAACAAGACAATATTGAATATATTTTAATTAAAAATAAAATTATATAAAACATAATTAAAGTTTAATTTATTAAATTACAACTATACATTATATTAAAATAATAAAAATATAAATATAAACTTTTAATTTATGAAAATATAAATTATTTTAGTGTAGGAATAAAATTTGGTGTAATGGGTTGGAGATGAAAAAAATTTGGTGTAAGAATATGCTGAGAATATTTCTTTTGGTGTAAAATTTGGTGCAGAATTTAGGGTTGAGGGTTGGAGATGGTCTAACTATGTTATGGTCTAACTATGTTATGGATAATGTAATTTGTATTAATTAAGAGGTGGTTCAACCATAGGTCCTTGTACATAGAAAATCTTAACATACCATTTCTAATTATGCCTTCTCTTGCTAAGATTGTCCTCAACCCTGCCGATCCCCTCCTTTATAATCTATGTGGCAAGGGATTTTATTATTATTTAATGCCATGTGTGTAGCAATAGGAGAGAGAAATTGCTAAATTAGCAAGAGGAGAGAGAATGAGAAAGTGAGATTGCTAAATTAGCAAGAGGAGAGAGAATGAGAAAGTGAGAAAAAACATGGTAAATTTGATTTGTTTACTTTTTTAATTTCTTTTATTTATTATTATATTATTTGGTTATTATATTTATATTTATAATATAATATGAAAGTGTGAGAATATTGCAGGGCAGTTCTTATATCGTAGACCGCGGTCCACAATGCATTGTGGACCGTGGTCCCAAAACGACGTCGTTTCAGTAAGTGGGAGACGGAGCCCGTAATTGACACTACAGTTCATCTCAAAAGATACTGCCTTACATTTGTTTTGATATTATCGAATGCAACTGTAGTTATATCGAAGTGTAACTGTAATTGTGTTGAAATGTAACTGCAGTGTATATGAACTGATACTGAATAACAGTTTCACATTTGTATTTTATATTATCGAATAAAATTGTAGTTATATTGAAATGTAACTGTAGTACAAAAGTCATTTGGGGTGGGGGATGGAGTGGTATTCAATTAAGACTTTTATAAACTTTTAAAGATTTTAAAAGTGATGGTATTCGGTCTAGACTTTTAAAGACTCTTTATAAGTCATTCGACTCATACTTTTAAAGAATCTTTAAAAGTATACTAGTATTCGATTCAAACTTTTATAATCTTTAAAAGTCTACCGGTATTCAAAAACTTATTAACTTTTATAGATTCTATATTAGGATTTCTGTAGACTTTTCATTCACAAATATAAATAGTTGAAGTCCAACCTCTAAGCCCACAATTTTAAACTTTCTCTATGTTGGGCGTCGGTCGGAGTTGGACGAGTTCAGCCCCTACTCGATTCGAGACGTGATGTTGTGAATTACCATAGAGGGATGTGGTTAAATGGTTAATTTCCACCTACTTATCACCAATTGGTTTTAAGTAGGATATGACAACTAGATAGCCAAAGAACTTTGTGGTTAAGCGCATTTAACTTATAGCAATCACAAGATGGATAACACACTAGAAAGTAAGCATAGTGCACCACTGAGATCCATCAATTGGTATCAGAGCTGAGGTCACAGGTTCAAATTGATGGCGATGAGAAAGCCGAGTTTTGGGATGTGGGCGTAGGTCGGACCAAGTCCAGATGGGCGCAGAGGCTAAGAATTAAGTCAAGCATGCTGCGCAACTGGCTTGGTGATCAAAGGTTGCAGCAAGTGCTGGGAGCTGGGTTGTTGGGCGTCAGTCGGGGTTGGCCGAGTTCAACCCCTGCTCGATTCGAGACGTGGCGATGTGGCTTACCATGGAGTGATGTGATTAAATGGTTAATGTCCACCTACTTATCACCGATTAGTTTTTAGTATGATATGACAACCAGATAATCAAAGAACTCAGTGGTTAAATGTGTTTAACTTACAACACCCAGTAAGGAGTAAGCATAGTGCAACGCTGAGATCCATCACTCTATGACCTTTTTTTCTCTGTCTAAATTTGACAAACTTTTCATATATTTTTGTCAAATTTTACGGTATGTTTTAATACTTTCATAATTACCCATATACTTTTGAATTTTTTTATTTTCACACATATCTATAAAAATCATAGCAAAAATTTTATTATTTTTACAAACAACAACTAGGTTTTTCTACTGTCTCTTGTAGGCACATTTTTTATTTTATACTAGTTGATTTGCAGTACTTATTAGACTCATCACTCATATAATGTTTATTGAGTTTATATTTTTAGTTAGAACATGTATAAATGCTAGTTTGATCACTTGCACACTTGCACTAACCTAACAATTTGAATTTAGAGGACATTTGATAGCCAAAGATAAAAAAATTTTGAGAATTTAAGATGTAGAAATCTAATTCCATGATATTAAAGAAAGTAAATCTAACTTAGGGATAGTATTATTTTTTCCAAGTGATTGGGGATGTATAAAATTTATTCATTTATGTATTTATCCGTTTTGAAGCCAAGTTAAAAGCTTCTCTTATAAATAAATAAATAAAATTCTCTCATCCCATTATGAAGTATTTATGGAATGAATTTACATCTAGATATGTATGACAATGTTGCGTTATTCTAGGTGTTCTTCTATTTAAACATGTGTATGTATACATATAGAGTTTTTTTACTGAAGATTATTTTTTCTATTTGCTACATGTTTCATCGTGTGTATGCATTGTAGGAAATAATCTCAAAAATTCCCTGAAAATGGAGAAATTAGAAACCCACGAAAGGTATATAATCTGGAAAAACAAGTAGGACGAGAGGTGGAAGATATCGGGTAGGTTGCAAGTACGAGTCGAGTTGCACACTCTCCTTAAAACCTTATTTACCGTCTCTCATGGTGCTAGGAGCGTTGCAGTCTAGGTTTCCCATGATAAAAAGTACTACGGTTCTAATGTTTGAACACCCAAACTTAGAACTCGGCGAACGGGAACGCGGGATAAACACAGGTGGCTTGAATGAAGGAAGAGCAGAGTTTCGGGGATGAAAGCAAGTGTTTCAATTGTGCTGTGTTGCTTGGTTGGTGTAAAATTTGTTGCTCAACCTGGAACTTATATAGTGGAGGAGAGGATTAAATAGCATTTAATCATGACATTTAATCTGATAATAAAAACAGGCTTATAACCCCTATAACAGCAGACCATTACCTGAGAATTGGTTCAGAAAATTAAAATGGGAATTAATTCGAAATTAATTCTGTAACAGATGAATCAAGACTCTGAATGGTCACTACCCGAATCGTACACGAGAGACGAGACAACGAGGAGTTAAACTCGAGTTGATCAGATTACACGAGTGGACTACTATTTGACCAATGATTCGTGCTGCCAGAAAGCTGAATCATTACACAAGACGTGGTACCAGAAGGCCGAACTACTAGCCATTCTGGTTCACGATTCATGCTAAGGCTGATCCCATGACCACGAGTTGATAAGCCAGGCCGAACCAATAACCCGAGCTGAAGCACGAGTTCAAGCTACAAGGAGCTGAATCATTAGTGGCTCTGTGTTGGAAAACTATTACGAAAATTTGCCATAACTATGAAGAACACGGATCCACTTTGACCCTACCCAAATTGAAAGTGGACCCTACATATATTTTTACCACAAAATAGCCACTAAAATGCCATTTTATGCTATTTTTTCCAACAATCCCCCACATGAATGAAAATTGACTTTCGAGGTTGTTTTGAAATCGGAAACAACCGTGTTCAACGGTCGATCCCTGCATAGGATAGGTAGGTGTTACCCTTTGAACCTTCCCTCGTGAAGATATATTTAATCTACTGGCTGTACGGTAGAATGCGATGTCTTTGAACCAACTGTCGTTTTTGTAGACGATGATATATCCCACACAGGAACCTTCCAACCACGCTTTATTCTAAAGATTGTGCCCGTTTGGGTCGTGGGTCACCATTCCTGGTTCTGCAAGAGTTTCTAAAGAATTTCCCAGTTCAATTCTCCTTTAAAGCGACCCTCACTTCTCTCTCGCATAGGTGATTCTTTCCTGAGTATCCCTCATACTCAACATATGTTAATCGACATTCGAATCATTAAAGCATCAAAGGACTAACCTCGTGCGGGAGTCACTATTATAACGAGGAGTGGTAAGGAGTCCGTGACCCCCACAGTGACACGCTTCGTTCCATAATTTAGTTGTCTCATTGAACCTATATGCCAGTTAGGTTTGATATCCACTATAGAACTTTTATACCAAGGGCTTTAGACCCATTCCTCGTGTCAATTTATCAATAACCATTGGTTACCCTTAGGTTAGTGGCCGCTAGGCCCGCTACGTTATCCTTTGACTTCATATATTCAATAGAGACAATACCAGTTGTGAGAAGTTGTTTAATGATATTATGTCTATGACTTATAAGTCTAGACTTACCATACTACTCTGTACTCTACCAATTTTGGCTTAACTATCGCAACGCACACACATTGAAGGTACGAGTTTTCCCAAATTAGGAATATTCTGCAGAAAATGGCATAGTCATCAGCCTCTTCGTGACACACATGTCTAAGGCTCTCAACTTAGATTCCATCATGGATCTAGCTATCACAAAATGTTTCAAGAATTTTCACTCAACTGACAGCACTGACTCACATAAACATGTAGCCATTCACGGACTTAGCGTCCTTTTGATATCCGGTTACCATGCTATACACTTCAAGTGCAGCTGGATATCACGTGTAGTGCAATCCAAAGTCACGAGTATACTTTTAGTATTCCGTAACTCTCACTATTGCCTTCTAGTGCGTATCACTAGGGTCACTCGTATAACTACTGAGTTTGTTAACCGCAAGGCAATATCCGACCCAGTACAACTCATTAGATACAATTAAACTACCAATAATCTGAATGTATTCTACTTGAGAAATACAACCTCTGTGATTTTGGATAGTTGTACGTTAGTATCTAACACTGTTTAAGCTACTTGATTATCATCCTTGTCAAACTTTTGCAAGGATTTAATCAACACAATGAGATTGGCTTCACACGAGACCATCAGGTCTTCTCACGATTTTAATCCCGAGGATTAAATCTGCCAAACTCATATCCTTCATATCAAATCTCGAATTTAACATGTCCTTGGTAGATTTGATCGTATGATCGTTACTACCCATGACGAGTTTATCGTGTATAAACATATAGTGATATCACCGTCTACCGTATACCTTACGTAGACACACTTGTCACTTTTGTTTATACTAAACTCGTTGGTTATCATTGTATGATCGGTCCATGTGCCAATGCTCAGGCTATTGTTTCAAATCATACAAAGATTTCACCAATCTACACACTTTCTTTCATAGCGCGGAACCACCAGAACCCTTAAGTCGTTCCTTGTCTATTAAGAAAGTGGTTTTTCGCATCCATTTGATGAACTTCCAAGTCTTGCTATGCATCTACGGCAAGTGTCATCTTAATAGATTTTATTCTCATCATCAGAGAATACACATTGAAGTAACCACAACACTCGAGTTGTATGTAATCTTCAATTACAAGCACGACCTTGTACTTCAATGAAATTAACCAGTTTCATTTTCCAACTGATGATTGATTAAGATCCAAAGGTTTTACAACTTGGAGGAAGAATAATCAATTTGAAGTATGATTCTCTAAGATAGAATCTACTTCACCTTTTGTAGCCTCTTTATGGTATAAAAACCATTTTGAACCTTCAAAACAACCAACCACTAACAAGAGATTAACTCTCTAAATTAATATTGGACTTAATATGAAATTAATTCCGTAATGTTTTAGAATTAATCCCCTTGAACGGTCACTCGCGTTTAACGTTTTGCGGAATGTAAACAAACTTCCTTTCGCGAAATGAGACTTTGTTCAACCGTGGAAGGTAAACTAGTATAAGTCACAATTTCTACATACGTTCGAAGCTCATTTTCTAACAAACATGTCAGAAAACCTGATCCATTTTCTAGTAAACAAGTTAGAATATGCGTATCGCACTCTAACATGTACGTCAAAAAATCTGGACCACAGGATTTCCCAATCCTTGCTAAATCCAATTCATTTCCTAGTTACAAGTCAGAATATGCTTACCACATTCTAATATGTACGTCAAAAAATCTGGAATAAAGTATTTTTAAATCCTAACTTTCTTGCTACGTCTAGCTTCGAACTCGGGTTTTCCTTCCAACCCTTTCCTAGAAAAACATCTTCAAGGAACGATGAATTTCTGATCTAACATGTTCTTAGGTACGTCCGGAACATGGACTTGAGTCCTGAGAACAAAACACATTTGGCAAGCCACCCCCACATTTCAGGTATTAGAAGGATAGCTCATAACTATCCACAACTCGTAAGGAGCCTTATCAAGTTTCTTGCGAAAAACCTTAATTAAAAGGTACTTACTTGTCCAAAAAACATTGCCTCACCCCCACATTCTTGAGGTAAGCCCGAACTTATGATATTTTTGTTCGGCAACGTTCAATCGAGGTGAATACCGTTCCGTACGCTCGAGTAAAGTACCAACGCTTACGCAGAAAGCACTAAATGTGTTTCTTATTCACCACATTGATTGCTTTTAACCGCATTAATCTCACAATTAAGTTGGTTTTCAATTTTATTCTTACAAAGAATACATTTTATCAACTACATCGGTTTTTGCTCTTAAGCAAAATTCTCCTAGCACTACCGTGTGCTATCGTTGATACTTCAGGAAGTACATCCGGGAGGTTACCCAGTAATACCTGGAAGGTAAATCCGAAGGGTAAACTTACTTCTTGACTAGGCCGAAAGGTAAACTTTCGCCTATGACCGGAAGGTAAGAAACCTTATTGGTCACATAGCCGAGAGGGAGAGAGGTGCTTCTAGCACTTTTAGCCCCGAGATGTGCGCTTCACTTCTCGATAGTTTTGCCACATCACAAATTTCTTATTTGTGTTTACCATTAATTTGGAATATGGTTCATGTTAATTAATCTACGAGTAGATTACCATGACCTCATCTACCGTGCCACAAACACGAAGACACAACCAGGCAAGATAAATTAATAAAATTATTAATCACGGTTATTACACCTAGCTTATAGCCCATTAGTAATTAACCCTTACCTTAATTCCAAATTAGACAAAACCTTGTCTTATTTCACAAGAGTGACAACTTCATAAATCCTCTGCCCCACTACTCGAAAGTCTAGTGGTTTTAGATTTATTTGTTGTCCCAAAAATTAATCATTTGTCACAAATTTCTTTCATACTAGTAGAATTTGGAATTTTCGACCAAGTTAATTCTAACACAATTAACAAGATCATGACATCCCAATTTCAAACTAGTTGAATCAAGCTTATATAATCATATTAAGGATATTATTTTAAAATATCCAATACACTAGAGTCATGACGCTCAAGATTATATAGACATCCTAATTTTGACAAACTGATTATCCTTGAAATCTAGAAACGAAGTTCTTTGCGAGATTTCAACATGCAACACATTTGTTACATTTCATTTAGGCCGTTAAGCCATTTTAGAATTTTCTAGTAATGTACGTATGCACAAACCAACCAAATTGAATCATACATCAAAAATTATTTTATAAAATAATTTGCATGTATCATGATCCAATAACCCAATGGAACAGTTATACTTTCATAAAAAGCCTATTACAATGATATTACAGCAAATTTATTCGAAAATAAATGGATAGGAAAATACATTGGAAACAGGTTTCCTTATTCCTATCCCGTAGTAGTCCTTCAAACTCGTGTGTCGTGTTCCATTGTTCAACCATTCACTCCCGCATGGTGGTTTATATCCACACATCGGGTATACTTGTTAAAGAAATTAGGTTGTGACCTCACTCGTCCAACCATCTGAATTCTTTAACCATAACGAAATTATCCTCAACCTTTTCACCAAGATGACGGTTCGCTTCATAGTGGCTTCTCAACTTCTTCACATAATCCTTTTGAGGACTAAGCTTTTGCTTGCCATTCCCTTGATTATGGTTGAAGTAGTTGTTCACACTACAATAATCCTTAGACCATATAGTGATCACATAGCCACTGCACCGTCCTGTGAACCAACGTTCACCGGTGCCTGGGAATGTGCAACATTGTTGTCGTTCCCTGGTCGTAGCCTTTTTTAGGTACAAGCAAATACCCGGAGTATTCCGGGGTTATCGATCCACAGGGAAGCGGGGTATTAAGCACTAGTTACTAATTAATTCACGAGAAGTTATTCCTACGTTAACAATGGGTATTTATCTAAAATTATGAAAATAAAATAAATGAAGCAAGGCAAACGGACTTTTATATACAAGAGATTAAGAGCAGGATTTTTGGGTGTCAAAGTGTTTAATCACCTAGTGCCAATCTAAAGTAAAATAATCATTCGGGTTTAAACAAGTGTGGATGATTGCAATCTAAAAGGGAAAGATTACTCTCGTAATTCAATCCCAAAACAAGGTAATTGGAATACTCACTCTCGTGAGCTATTCACAACATATAATCAAGAACAAGCAATAAATGGAATACCCACTCTCGTGGGCTATTCACAATTGGAATACTCACTCTCGTGAGCTATTCACAATAAATCCCTTAATCAACATGTCCTCTCTCGAGGTACAAGAATCAAGTGCAATTGTGGGTGCTCTAATTCATAGACAAATTTAGCAATGAAACAAGTAATTAGGATCCTTAACTACAAGCATCAAGAAATTAAGCCACAATTACAACACAAGTAATAAACTCAAATAGATATTTCATTCAAGCAATTAAAGAACTAGGCACATAGGTTCATAAACACTTATCAATCCAAAAATCCCAAAGGAAAGCTTAGCCTATCATGGCTAAAATAGATTCAACAAACATACAATAAAGCTTTAAAATAGAAAAGAAATGAAGAAATTCTCCCGAATGAAGCCTCCAAGCTCTTCTCTTTGGTCTCTCCTCTCCAATTGATTTTTCCTTTTGAGCTCTTTGAGAAGATGAGAGCTTCCTTTCCTTGCTCTCCTTTGTCCAAATCCGCAGCCAAGCTTAGGGTTTGAAGAGAAAATGATGCTTTTATAGTGGGTGGAGAATGGAGGGCAAAAATGACAATTTTTAGAAGTTTAGAATAGCAGATCTGCGACATTCGACGCGTCGAATCTTTACAGCGCCGAAACGAGGCTATTCTGCCTCATTTTTGGGATTTTCGACGCGTCGAAAGTTGAGTTCGACGCGTCGAAAATTCCTGTGACGCAGTTCCGACTTGCATCCTGATTTTGACCCTTTTCCCTTTCGAATTACACTTTGATGTCTTCATAAGAGTTGTATCCCTTGAAGTCTTCTTTCCAATGGTTTAAGAATCACCTCATTTGGATATTTCTAGGCTGAGATATGGTCCAATTACCGAGGTGTCGCCATATTTAGCAGAAATTACAACTCTTTGATCTTTTGACCATTTTCCCTTTCAATCTACACTTTTATGTCTTCAAAAGAGTTGTAGCCCTTGAAGTCTTCTTTCCAATGGCTCAAGAATCATCTCATTTGGATATTCATAGGAAGAGATATGGTCCGATTACCAAGATGTCGCCATGGTAGCGGGAATTACAACTCTTTGGCTCCTTTGGATTGGCTTTTGTTCACAAATGGTTCTAATGCACTTCTAAACACATCAAAAACATTTAAACCAAGCATTATACCATTTTAAATATGAAAACATGGAAATAAGCATTGGACACAACATTTTATCACACAATTAACTATAAAACCTACATAAAAACACAAGTAAAATAGGTACAAATGAGAGTGTATCATTCCCTCTACTATTATTCTCAACAACATTACTGTTCTCATCCCCATTAATGATCAAAGGCAGCACGGGATTCTCCGTTTCTCCAAGGAATTCGAGAATCAAGAAAATGGATTAAATAAGGTTTTAAGATTGTAGGAAATAATCTCGAAAATTCCCTGAAAAACGGAGAAATTAGAAACCCACGAAAGGTAAATAATCTAGAAAAACAAGTAGGACGAGAGGTGGAAGATATCGGGTAGGTTGCAAGTACGAGTCGAGTTGCACACTCTCCTTAAAACCTTATTTACCGTCTCACATAGTGCTAGGAGCGTTGCAGTCTAGGTTTCCCATGATAAAACGTACTACGGTTCTAATGTTTGAACACCCAAACTTAGAACCCGGCGAACGGGAACGCGGGATGAATACAGGTGGCTTGAATGAAGGAAGAACAAAGTTTCGGGGATGAAAGCAAGTGTTTTAGTTATGCTGTGTTGCTTGGTTGGTGTAAAATCTGTTGCTCGAACTTATATAGTGGATGAGAGGATTAAATAGCATTTAATCATGACATTTAATCTGATAATAAAAACAGGCTTATAACCCTTGTAACAGCAGACTACTACCTGAGAATTGATTCAGAAAATTAAAATTGGAATTAATTCGAAATTAATTCCATAATAGATGAATCAAGACTCTAAATGGTCACTACGCGAATCGTATACGAGACAAGACGAGACAACAAGGAGTTAAACCTGAGTTGATCATATTACACAAGTGGACTACTATTCGACCAATCATTCGTGCTGCTAGAAGGCAGAATCATTACACGAGCCGTGGTACCAGAAGATCGAACTATTAACCATTCTAGTTCACAAGTCATGCTAACGCCGAACCCGTGACCACGAGTTGATAGGCCAAGCTGAACCCATTGGCGTTGATGAGTAGTGCCATGCCATATAAGGTGCGACACTGTTCATATGCGACAAATGTGAGATGGGGAGGAAATAGACCATTTTGCCCTTCCTTCTTTTTATAATTTCAAATGTATCCTTTATTTGTTTTATATGTATTTTTTATTTTGTTAAATACTTATATTTAAAGTTTGTATTATTAAATATAAAGTATACCATTGTAAAAATCTCATTGAGTCGATCGAAACAAGACTAATATTGAATATATATAAATTAAAATTTCAAATACATCAAACATAACTATAACATAATAAAAATTAAAATACATACGACATAATATTGATATTAGAAAATACAACACAATTTTGAAAAATAAAATAAAATAAATAATTTTCTAGTCCGTTCCCACTTCCTCCAAAATTATCAAAATAATTGTCAAATTCACGGTTTGATTTAACTCTTCCTCTATGCTCTTGATTTCTCTCTGCAATAATTTGTAGTTGTTGGCGTCTAATCGACTCACGTACATTTGGATTTTCTATCAAATGTAAATTCATTATTAAGATTTTGTTTTCTTCTTTTCATTTTGCCAATGCTACTTTTTTCTTTTGCCGCTGCTACTTTGTTCGTTGTAGCTTGGGCTTTAAACAAATCAACCTCATACTGTTTTTGGAATAACTCATTGTTTTTAACATTCCTTTGAATTTTACAGTTTGTTGTTCCATGACGGCAATAAATTGATTTCGCTCATCCGATAGTTGTTTATTAATTAATCTTTTCTTTCTTCTTTCCTATAGGACGTTCATCAACCTTGTTCATTTCATTACAATTAAATTAAAATTAAATTATATTAAACTAATTAAATTCGAGCTAAATTATATTTGATGGATATATTAGGAACGGACCAAGTCGACCCGAGGGAGCAAGACAAGGGTCACGAGAAGGTCCGGGACCCGGGGTGGAGCCCCGTGCTTGACCCGGGCTAATTCATTTAGCATCTCGGCCCAAGGCCTCGGCTAAGAGGCCTCGGTCCAGGGCCTCGGTTGAGAGGGCTCGGCCACGGGCCCGGTCGCGGCGTGGGCGCGGTCAAATCGGATCTATAACTGTTCCTCCATCTTAGGGGGGCGGTTAGGGGTTTTGGAGGGTATAAGTAGGCGTGTTATTGTCTCATTAAGATATGTTCTATATTCTTTGTCCTAAACGACACTTGTAATAGCATTACATCGTCTTGTAATAGCCTATTCATTACGTTCTAATACAATACTTGGTCCCCTTGACCTTGTCACACCCATTGTGTCTACTATTTCCTATTAGTTCGTATTATCATTCATTTCACGGGTTTATTAGTCCGGACCCCCGGGTTAATTAAATCCATTATTAGTGCTTTCATTGAGAGCCGACGTCAAGCTCAAGCGTCCTAGTTTACCCTAGCTATGGCAAGATCGAGATCCAACTCTCGTAACACCAACGGCTCCCAAAACGCCCCCGTCCCACCGAGTAGGAACAGTCGTAACGGGGCCGCTAGTCACCCGCGAGCCCTCTCCGTAAGGTCAGTGGGAGACTTGAGGGATCATCTCACCAACAACCGCAATGGGGGGTCGGCGCCTACCGCCCCTCTTCCCGCCCCTCCCCCTTCGGAGGGGTGGGCCGCCATTCAACAGGCCGCCACCGCGTTGACCCGTCTCGTGGAAGGACTCCAGAAAGGTCCTCAGGCCTCCCAACTCGGCCTCGAGGCCCCCCACGGAGTACTGACCCCAGCACCAACGCACCCGAGAGAGCGCGGTGAGCCTAGCAGCAGGCATCGCTGAGCGCACAGGACTCAAGTTGAAGAGGAGGTCAACTCACCCCGACCGTCGGAGAGGCGGGGGGAGGGGATGTCCACCAAAATAGACAGGAATGTCGGGAGCCTGGTAAGGAGCATTCGACCAAATCCAAGTCTGCCTTGGCTCGGTTGAGTACCCGCGTATTGGCCCGAGATAGGTTATCTACGAGACCCCCGGCAGAGGAGTCGGCTGCGCCCAAGTCGGCGAGTCGTCAGCCCCGACCCCAGCCGCGGCAAGATCAAGCCTCCTGAGCCGAACGGTCCGGGGAGACCAACGGTGGGGCCCCGAGCCCACACCGAGATGAGGTCGAGCAGCTCCGAATGAGGATGGACGAGCTCCAGAAAAAGATTGACGAGAAAGATGGGTCTCCGGAGCCACAAGACGTGCTGACCACCCCGTTCACGGGGGCAGTCATGGAAGAGCCCTTCCCCAAGGACTTCCGTTTCCCAAAAATCAAGACGTACTCAGGGACTTCCGACCCGCGAGTGCATCTCAACAGGTACCGGGCCGCCATGTTGATGACGAGGGCTAGTGACGCAATCATGTGCCGGGGTTCCTTTTTGACCCTGGATGGCCCGGCCCAGGACTGGTTCGGATCCCTCCCGGAGGGCTCCATCTGTACCTTCGCGGCTCTTACCAAGCAATTCATGTCGTATTTCGCCAGCAACGTACAAAAGAGGAAGGAGTTTGCAGACCTATATCGCGTAAAGCAGCGGCCCACAGATTCACTACCGGAGTTCCTCAACAAATGGAAGCATGAAGTATTGGGGGTCGCCAACTTCGACGACAAGGCAGCCATAATAATCTTCAGGAATAACTTGCGGTCCAGCCCGTTTTACCGGGACCTCATCCGGTACCCTCCCAAGACCTACAACGAGCTAATGGACCGGGCAACAAGGTTCGCAGAGGCCGAAGTAGCTGAGAAGCGGAAGAAGGATGAGGAGGAGGGGAGGAGTCGGAAAGACAAAGCACCCCAAGAGGAGCACCGGGCACCAAGGCCACCCCACCGCGAGTTTGTCGAGGGGCCTCGGTTAACCCCTACGCGTTTCCTCACCCCCTTAACACAGCCCGTAAGCACCATCCTGGACCACGCGGAAGGCCAAGGGATCGTGCAGTACCCAGGGGAGTGCATGAAGATATCCCCCAAGGTGGACCCCAATAAATATTGCAGGTTCCACCTCCAGACAGGGCACGACACAGACGAATGCATCCACCTCAAACGTCAAATCGAGGACCTCATTCAAAGGGGGTACCTCGACCAGTTTGTCAAGAGGCCGGGGGGCTAGGGCCAAGGCCAGAACCAAGGCAACGTATGGAAGAAAGGGGGTGGCTCCGTGCCATCCACATCAGCACACCGTAAACGAGAACTGGGTCAGCTCACTGAGGAGGAGGAGAAGGAGCTCGACAACCCCACACCCCAGAAGAAACAGGCCATCCACGTTATCTTTGGGGGGCCAGAAGGGGGGGACACGCCGGCAGAACGAAAGAAGTGGGCGAGAAGCCTATATGTTGGAGAGGTCGTGCGACCCCCGCACGAGAAGAGGCCGAGGTGTGAACCCATCGTGTTCACAGATGCTGACCTACCTGATGGCCCCCTCCCCCATCGTGACGCCCTAGTCATCAAGGTGGAAATCAGTGATGTGATAGTGCACCGGGTGCTCGTGGACACAGGCAGCTCGGTAAATGTCATGTTCTACGACACGTTCACCCAGCTGGGCCTATCGAGAAAGCAGTTGGGGCAAGTGCGGACCCCTTTAGCGGGCTTCACAAGGGACTCCATTGAGACGGAGGGGTCCATAAATCTGGAGGTGGAGATAGGCACCCCTCCCCGTGTCAAGAGGTGGGAGGTCGAGTTTGTGGTGGTCAAGATCAATTGCGCTCATAACATAATACTCGGTCGGCCTGCCCTAGAGGATCTTAGGTGCTTAATCTCCATGGAGCACCTGTGCCTCAAATTCCCGACCCCTGTTGGGGTCGGGACCGCCCGGGGGGATCAAAGGGTCAGTCGTAGCTGTTAGGAGGTGGTCAATCTTATGCATTTCAATAAACGTAGCCAGCAATCCATTTCGTTAGGAGGTGGTCCGTCCCCTTCGTTTTAATAAACTCAAGAAAAATAACATCACCATGGATGTCTCTTTTTCATGTTTTTTTTCTTTTGAGGAGGGGGAGGGGGTATTTACCCGACCTTTCCAATCATACCCTAAGGGGGCACGAGGCCCGGCCTCGCGTACTAACCCCGACGAAAGAGCCTAACGACCCGTTGTCAAGCGACCCGGGTCGGAAAGCTATCACCCTAAGGGGGCACGAGGAGACGTCCTCGCGTACTAACCCCGACGGAAGAGCCCAAAGGCCCGTTGTCAAGTGACCCGGGTCGAAAAGCTATCACCCTAAGGGGGCACGAGGCCCGTCCTCGCGTACTAACCCCGACGGAAGAGCCCAACGACTCGGGTCGAAAAGCTTTCACCCTAAGGGGGCACGAGGCCCGTCCTCGCGTACTAACCCCGACGGAAGAGCCCAACGGCCCGTTGTCAAGCGACCCGGGTTGAAAAGCTATCACCCTAAGGGGGCACGAGGCTTGTCCTCGCGTACGAACCCCGACGGAAGAGTGTTTGGTTCGAGAGTACCCTCGGTCAAATGACTATGCAAAAAAAAAACAAAAAAAAAAAAAAACGATCCAAGGTGTTAACTACCCCAAGTCGACTCTGAGTTTGGGACGAAGGGCGTACAAGTAAAGCTAAGAAAGAGGCCAAGGGCTCCCGGCCGAGAGGCTTGGCCCATAATGCCAACATAGCCGAGGGCGGGGCTTAGGCCTAGCTCTTCAAAAGGGGCCGAAGCCCGTCAAAATCACGAGATACCAACCCCACTCCGCAGCCAGCGCGCGTAGGTGGCACCGGGCATAGGCCATGGCGTCCCGCTGGAACCCCTCGGACCTCGGGTAGGTCGGAACAGCACGGGTAAGCTTGAGGAGAGCTTGAGGGGAAATCTAGAGGGAGAAGTGGTGGTGGTGGCCGAAATAGGGGGTTGAGGGGGGATTAGATAGGTGGGGAATGGAAAAAGGGGGGGATAAAGGGGGGGGGGGAGAAGGGGTTGACCACATTTTCAAAATTGGAAAAAGTGTTGGGAAGGGAAAAAGATGATAGAGATGGGTCTTGGGAAGAGGAAAAGGTGATGAGATGTTGATGGGTGTGGCTTGAGAGATTTCCTATGCTTTTATAGGGAGGAGTCGCACACTTTTTGGGATTCTACCATATCTTGATGGCATTCTACCTTATCAAGATGTCAATAAGAGCCTCTGTAGGGGAAGGAGTTTATTTGTGATAAAATCATATGTTATGCGCGCTCGGGGACTCACCCGGGATGCCTGCTCGGCTGTATGGTGTTGCACACGATGGTCGTAGATACATGAGGACGTACGAGGACGGGTCGGAGTGTGTACTCTCCTTTGCTGACGACTTCTCGCAGCTCGGAGAGTGGGGGACTGATGATGGATATATTAGGAACGGACCAAGTCGACCCGAGGGAGCAAGACAAGGGTCACGAGAAGGTCTAGGACCCGGGGTGGAGCCCCGTGCTTGACCCGGGCTAATTCATTTAGCATCTCGGCCCAAGGCCTCGGCCCAGGGCCTCGGCTAGGAGGCCTCGGTTGAGAGGCCTCGGCCCAGGGCCTCGGTTGAGAGGGCTCGGCCACGGGCCCGGTCGCGGCGTGGGCGCGGTCAAATCGGATCTATAACCGTTCCTCCATCTTAGGGGGGCGGTTAGGGGNGGGGGGGGGGGGGAGAAGGGGTTGACCACATTTTCAAAATTGGAAAAAGTGTTGGGAAGGGAAAAAGATGATAGAGATGGGTCTTGGGAAGAGGAAAAGGTGATGAGATGTTGATGGGTGTGGCTTGAGAGATTTCCTATGCTTTTATAGGGAGGAGTCGCACACTTTTTGGGATTCTACCATATCTTGATGGCATTCTACCTTATCAAGATGTCAATAAGAGCCTCTGTAGGGGAAGGAGTTTATTTGTGATAAAATCATATGTTATGCGCGCTCGGGGACTCACCCGGGATGCCTGCTCGGCTGTATGGTGTTGCACACGATGGTCGTAGATACATGAGGACGTACGAGGACGGGTCGGAGTGTGTACTCTCCTTTGCTGACGACTTCTCGCAGCTCGGAGAGTGGGGGACTGATGATGGATATATTAGGAACGGACCAAGTCGACCCGAGGGAGCAAGACAAGGGTCACGAGAAGGTCTAGGACCCGGGGTGGAGCCCCGTGCTTGACCCGGGCTAATTCATTTAGCATCTCGGCCCAAGGCCTCGGCCCAGGGCCTCGGCTAGGAGGCCTCGGTTGAGAGGCCTCGGCCCAGGGCCTCGGTTGAGAGGGCTCGGCCACGGGCCCGGTCGCGGCGTGGGCGCGGTCAAATCGGATCTATAACCGTTCCTCCATCTTAGGGGGGCGGTTAGGGGTTTTGGAGGGTATAAGTAGGCGTGTTATTGTCTCATTAAGATATGTTCTATATTCTTTGTCCTAAACGACACTTGTAATAGCATTACATCGTCTTGTAATAGCCTATTCATTACGTTCTAATACAATACTTGGTCCCCTTGACCTTGTCACACCCATTGTGTCTACTATTTTCTATTAGTTCATATTATCATTCATTTCACGGGTTTATTAGTCCGGACCCCCGGGTTAATTAAATCCATCAATATTAAACTAGTTAAATTTGAATTAATAATTGAGAAAATCAAATTATTTTAGTGTAAAAATTTGATGTTTTAGTGTAATGGGTTGGAGATGAATAAAATTTGGTGTGAGAATATTTATTTTGATGTGGCATTTGGTAGAGAAATTTAATGTTTTGATGTAATGTAGGTTGGAGATGGCTTAAATGGGTTGCTCTAACACCACACCCACCATATGTACATGAAATCCAAACAGAAATGATTGGCTTCAATTATATAGGTGCAGATCAGAGATGATTGATGTAATTTAGGTGACATCTCCTTCTCTCAAAAGTACTGTTCAGTTGACTTGAGTGATGCTAAATTTGGATCTTTCAACATCACTGCAAAACAAAAAACACACTATCTTGTTACCACCCACTGCCACATGCCTCCATGTGAGAGCCCACATATTCAATCCATTCACACTCTTTTTTAACCTTAGCCCCTTCCCTGTCCAGGGCTAGACCTGTCACTTTTTTGTGTGATGCCATGTGATACTTTATAATTGATCGAATGTATTTATCTTTGGGTAAATTTATAATTCACCATTATATTGTTATAGTTACTTTAAAAAAATATTGTGATAAAATCAATTTAAGTTGTTCATAGTTGATCGATTCATTATTTTTACTGAGAGTCGAACTTGTAACTTTATGATTAACAAGTTAACAGTTTGACTATTATATTATGTATGAGACAATATATAAAAAAGGAAAATTTTACTGTCTAAAATAAAAATATAAACTAATAATTGTACATACTATATATTTATGTTTATATATGTTTAATAATTTTTTTTTTCATCTGGTGACTCTGAGATTCAAACTCATGATCTTGTGCATAAGATATATATTCTCTAATACTAATAAAAGGAGGTGCTTTGTCTCAAATTTAACTTGTTCATATGTATGAAAGGTAAAGGAATATATTGGATGGATTACAACGTAACAGGTTGGCAAACTTAGGATACATTTATGTTAATGTTAATTATGATTATTATATATGCGCATGGTTCTGTCTCTTTTGGCTTTGGCATTTGCTAAAATGCCAAATAATGGTTCACGAAGTCTTTTATTTTAATCTTGTGGGTTCACAAATTACTAGACATGTGTGCTGTTGATTAGCTCCACATAATATATATATATGTATATTGGCAAATCAGAAAATTAATAAATTTGATCATGTTCTTCTATAACATAATGAGACGATAGTGATTCAAATAAAAAGACAAAATTCATACCCTTATTTAAACCTACTATGTTATAATGAGATGGAACTAAATTTAATCTAAATAACCTTTTATTCTTCTCCCATAGTGTGATAACGATATTCTTTTTATTGTAGACAACTGCCTTGTTTTAAGCAATGTATATGTCCCCTTACAAACTATTGAACATGCCTTTTCTTTTCTTTTTCAATTCCCAACTCTACATAATATGTTTTAAAACAAACTATTCTAAATAATAATAATAATACTAATAAATAAATAAATTTGGTCACCAATGACCTTGTGATCTAGTGGCACGAAGTGACTCTCCCAAATAGAAGCTTATGAGTTTGAGCCCTAATTTTGTGCTTCAGTAGGATTGTAACAGAGCCAGTAATATATTTTCTTTTTCTCCTAATTAATGAAAAATTTGTCGTTGAACCGGTGAGTTCTTCTAAATAACATGTCCCCTACAAAGATCTCACACATTAAATTGAACAAATCACAAATATCCTTGCAAAAATGTAGGTATGCAGAAAGGAAATGTTGGATATATATATATTGACACAAATTTAGGGGAAAAGCAAAGGGAAAATTGGCATGTTTCTTGTTGGTACAACTCTCCATCCACGTGGAGCTTGAATATATAATTATTAGGGCTACTGCACAGATTTCATCATCACTCATAATTAGGCCCATAATCAGGAAATTTCCTCTACCTTTCTTTTCACTTGTTTTACGAGAATCAAGCTGGGCATGCCATTAAACAATTCATGCACATGCTGCGAAATTTGTTTATTGTGGGCATTATATTATATATTTTCTGATTTTGAATTTAAAATCGCATGCTTTCTTCATTCAATACTAATTGGCCTATTGATTCGTGAGATATAGGATTATTGGAGTATTCTCAACATAATAATTAAGTTTTTAGTTATCATAAGAGTTTAATTAAAATGTTAAAATATATAATATAATAATATAGTTGGTCTTTCATGTATTTGATCATGTATATATTTTTAATTTTTTATAGCATAAAATAAATTGTATGGGCTCAAAAGAGTATACAACGGTCTAAGATAACGATCCGAGATATAAATAAATAATAAATAGAGAAAATTGCACTTTTCGTCCCTAAATTATACAATAATTGTAGGATTCGTCACTAAATATTGGTCATGCTCACTTTTAATTCCTAAGCTATCATTGGCGTTGCACTTTTTATCTATTTACTAGCAAAACATTAGGGACAAATTTTGCAGCATTAGTATAGCTTATGGACAAAAGTATGCATGCAAAGTTAATAAAAGGATGAAAAGTGCAACGCCAATGATATCTTAGAGGCGAAAAGTGAGCACGACCATTAATTAGCGACGAATTCTACAATTACAGTATAACTTAAGTACGAAAAGTATAATTTCCCCTAATAAATAATGGAGCCCAAATGATGAGCTATGAATAATGTGAACTTGTAAGGAATTGAACCTAGGTCTTTGAGTTGAAAGTCAGGACCAAACACCACCAAACTAGTTAAGATGTAGTGAACCAAATCGTGATGTCCAAGAAGGAGACAGGAGACCCCTTTTATAGTGTCAAGACCCCATCACTTGTTTCCAAGTGTGTGATTTCTATTTGCCCTTCATCTCGTCTACCCCATGTATCCCATGCATTATTCATGTCATGCCTCCACTACCTCATCCCTTCCTTCCTTACCCCTTTCTTTACCCCTTGCCGCACCCCTTTCACCACCCCTGCCAGCGAGGGCGCCATCGATGGGCCAGGGAACGCTCGGCCCCCTTTGGCCAAGCCATGACCCGTAAAGTCTGGCGGACCCCTACACCAACCAACCGGGGCTGGTCTCGACCCCCCTTGTTGCTGGTCACGACCCCCTCCTCATTGGGCGGCCATGCTCACCCATCTAGCACAACACCTACTCCACCCCTTCATGGGCTACTAATCCACCTTTTTCCAAGCCCAACACCTCTTTACCCCCTCCTTTTGGGCTTCTCTACCTTCCCTCGTTCAAGCCCAAAATCACCCCCATCCATTTTTCTTCCTGGGCAAGACTTTGCCAATCCAATTAGCCCATGAGCCCCCTATGGTCCAATCATGAATCTCTCACTTTCGTTAGTTGTCTTTGACATGCAAATGAAGTATAAACACCCTTGAACTCTTACACACCTTGACCCCTAGACTCCTCCGGTGATGGGAATTCTAGGCATCCATGTTTACTTATTTAACTTATTACTATTTTTCCTTGGACTTGGCCCACCTGAAACTCAAAACCTTAACCTATAAATACCTCCTTATCTCTCCCCCCCCCCCCCTAACTTTTTTTCTCTTTTCCCCTCCCCCCCCCTTTCGGTGTTGATTT
>NC_044916.1:8375447-8517136 GCF_003576645.1 Ipomoea triloba
CCTCCTTATCTCTCCCCCCCCCCCCTAACTTTTTCTCTCTTTTCCTCTCCTCACCCCTTTCGGTGTTGATTTTCTCCCTTCATTCTCCAATCTCCACTACTAAACTCCATTTTCCTCCCCATTCCCATGGGTCATGGCATCCACCCCACCTCACAATCCTCACTTCCGACTCCAATCGCCCCTAGTCACGCCATACCATCGCCGCCATCCCCTTCTTCCCTTCGACTTCTCGCACCGCCAGTGTCCACACCACCCCGCCAATTTCTCTGCCCCCTCATGGGGTTAAGTGCATTTGGGAGTCCCTTTAGGCCACAATCCATAAATAAAAGGTCATTTTACATGGACAATGAATGAGTTTAGGGCTAAAGTGTGTGTAACGATGAGCATATTGTTATATCCAAGAGGTAAACATATGAGGTTATGTCCCTTGCTAATCCTACATGCTATTAAAGGAGACTTGAAGATTATTTTAACAAGTTTTTTTTATCTATTACCTTAAGATTCAAAGAACTAACCCAATTTAAACACAACTTTTGTAATAAAGTTGAGTAATGTAGTGGATGAATAAGGAAAAAAAGAGATTTATTATGAGGTGGTATATGTCTTGAGAAGCTTCCAAAAAAGAATTTAAGCAACGTAGGAAAGTTATAGGAATTGATGGTTGCCATCTTAAGGCAAAATATGGGGGACAATTACGGACAACCAGTGCAATGGATCCTAATGAAGGTATTTTTTTCCATTGTTTATGTAATTTTGGAATGAGAGAATAAGGATTCTTGGATTTTTTTTTTTTATTTTTACAATTGCTAAAACATGATTTGGGAATTACAAAAGTTGGACAACATTACCTTACTTTTGTATCTAACAAATAAAAAGGTCTTATTAATGCATTTCAAACTATTTTTTCTAAATGCCAACCATAGTTTTTTTGTGAGACGTACACTTGTGCATGTGCTAATATAAAGGTTGTTGGTTTCCCTAGAAAAGTAATCAAGTGAACAATTTTGAGTGCTACCATGGTAGTGAGAGTACTAAATGACTTTACTGCTGTTATGAGAAAAATGAAAACCATATATTTGGAAGAATTTGAGTGTCTATCAGATAAACACCTACTCGACTAAATGGTCTAGATCAGACTTCAATGATCATGATGTGTGATATATTAGTGAACAATATTTTAGAGTGTTTGAATGCAATGATATTGGATGCAAGGTAAAATGCTCTAATTAATTGTTTTGAGTGTTTGAGGTAGATTTGGATGAAAAGATTATTTGAGAAAATGGAGCAAGAAGTGAAAATAGCTAATTTTCTCCAATATTTTGAAGAAATTAGTTACCAATGAGAAAGGTGTTGAAGGATACATGCCTATGCAGTGTGATTTGATGTTGTTCGAAGTAAAAAAAAAATGTATATTATTGATGAAAAAGAAAAAGTTGATTTGGGAAAATGGACATGTTCATGCAGGTGGGATCTCATTGGAATCCCTTGCAAGCATGTTGTTATTGCTATACAAATGAAGAAAGAAAAACCCACTTATTGTTAAGGTTGTAGATAGGCGCACATGGGTGTTCTCCCATTGGGTGTACCTTGTACGTAGTAGCATTTGTTTGGACAGGTGTGGCAAATAGTAGCACTATAACCAATCAAAGTCGTACATCTGGAAAGATCTAACAGATTCGAAGCAATTATAAAAAAAAATGTTTGTAACATTTTTGTAAACAACTCAAACTTTAAAGTGCAAATAGCAGCACTATCAAGTGCAACTTTCAACAATATAGAGTGCAAGTAAGTAAAACTATATAGTCCATCTATTGCTAGATCCAAAAAGCTAAACCAGAAAATTAAATCCAAGGCTAAACCATAAAACTTAAACTCCTAAATGGTAAAAAGTGAAACCTTAAACCAAATAAATAAATAAATAACAAAAAAAAAAAAAACTAAACCATAAAGTTTAAAAGGTGAACCCTAAGTTCAATTAACTTTCACATTATGTGCAATTAATGATAGCGTTAGGTGCATTTAATATTGTTCCTCAGTATACTTTATAATATTGCTAGGTGCAATTTAAAGGCAAACAATAACTATTAAACTCTAAAGTGAACTTCTAAACCAAATTAAAATGGCTAAACCATAAACCAACCAACCAATTAAAAAAAAAACTAAACTAAACTAAACTATAGATTGTAAAAGGTAAAGAATTTCAATGCACTTATACATATCACGGGATGCACTTTATGGTGTTGCTAAGTGCACTTCATAGTGTTATTTCTTGCACTAAAAATTCAAGTTATTTACAAAAATACCGTAGCGCTTTTTCTCTCTCCCTGCTTTAAAGCTATTAGATCGAGTCAATTCCTTTTTTGGTCCTAGACTTATGGTGGCAAAGACAATTTTAGTCCTCCATAAAAAAATCAGACAATTTATGGACATAATTATTGTGACCGGGACAATTTTAGTCCTCCGTCTGTATTTGCCGTTAGATGGACGTTTGAGAGAGGGCAAATGTGTCATTTCACACGATATCTCCTCCTCTTCCACTTCGATTGGGCATCATCCTCGGCATCCCGACGGAATACAACTGGCTAAGGTCATGGACATGTTTGAAGACACAAAGGCACGCCAACGCCGACGACGAAGACGCCGCCGCCTCGGAAACCACCGCCTCCAAGAGCGAGGAGTCGCAGAAAGGGCAACAACCAGAAGTGCAAGCAGAGCAAAAAACGGGCGAACTGGTAACCCTAGACGCGGAAAAAGAATTGGAGTTGGAAACTTTGCTTAAAGCCTCGACTTACATTCTCGGCGCTAGCAGCATACTGTACAAATCGGTGTTGGAAGACGGCACAACCCTCGCCGTCCGGCGCATCGATGAGAGCGGCCTCGAACGATTCCCGGAATTCGAAACCCAGGTCTGGGTCATCGCTAAACTGGTACACCCGAATCTAGTAAGAATCTGGGGATTCTACTGGGACGCCGATGAGAAACTGGTAACCTACGACTTCATCCCCAATGGCAGTCTAGCCAATGCACGTTACAGTAAGTCTCGCCTTCCTTGCATTTTCTTTCCATTTATCCATTTTTACCTTTCTGCAAACTACTGCTATGTTTTTACAGACTTACATTTTTAAATTATGAAAGGCTGTAGCTCTTGATTTGGCCAGCCTCTGAAGTACTGCTTAGTATCATAAAACCATGGCTGATGATAGGTGACTTTTAGGGCACAATACTCAACAGTGGCATAATATGCAAGTTTCCACATAGATTCAGTGAATTTTCCAATTTTCCCTTTTTTAGCCTCATTCATGTTGTGGGTAGCTCCATATCCCAGCAACCAGATGGCAAGCCTACGAAAGGCGAATCTGTCGAGCAAAATCCTAGCGGCGAAGTAAACCGCGACGGCGAAATGCGAAGCGCTGGGGACGGCATTTTCAGACCAAAACGAATCCATGGGCGGATTCGAGCCTCTCAAACAGAAGAGGTATTGTGAAATGACACATTTGTCCCCTCTCAAACGGACATCTAACGGGAAATATAGACGGAGGACTAAAATTGTCCCTGTCACAATAATTATGTCCATAAATTTTCTAATTTTTTTATGGATGACTAAAATTGTCTTTGCCACCATAAGTCTAGGACCAAAAAAGGAATTGACTCTATTAGATCTTTCCAAATGAACGATTCTGATTGGTTCTTAGTTCTCTCCTAGGCGCGAGTTCTTATTTGATCTAATCATATATATATATATATATATATATATATATATATATATATATATATATATATATATGCTAATGTTCAAGTGCATCCACCCGTTCCCGTGAGACCATTCATAAAATGCATACAAGCTACTACACGGATGCACACAAGGTAGATTATTATATTGTGTGCATTCATGTAGTAGCTTGTGTGCATTTACAAATGGTCTCACAGGACTCATGGAAAGAGGTGGTCTCATTTGATTATATATATATATATATATATATATATATATATATATATATATATATATATATATATATATAGTTTATTTTGTCCATCGACAATAATACCAACTAAATTGTAGTAGTATTTGTGTAATATTAAAATAATTTCATTTATACATGATTATATCTAGTAAAATGAAATCAATTTCTAATAACGCCAATCCAACAAGGGTCCAAGCCCAAATTAAACTAGGCATTTGACTTTCGACCCTAAAACATGCTACTTGGAATATTCGAACCCTGATGTTATGGTTGGGAGGGTAGAGACGAAACTATTGGACTAACTGTTGTGATAATGATGCATGGGATGCTCCTTAGATGATGTAAGATTGGAATAGTGTATGCACCTCCGTGAAACTAGAGTTTGTCATGCCTCGATCAACCTCAATAAGGCAATTTATATCGTGGATCAGCGTCCACAATACACTGTGCATCCTGATTCAATATGCAGAATTTGACTTCATAATGTATATAATTCATGTTCATAATGCACAGAATTCATGTTCATAATACACAGAATTTATGTTCATAATACACATACGCATAAACACGATATAATGAACATATATATAGAATTTGACTTCATAAAGTATAGAATCCATGTTCATAATGCACAGAATTCATGTTCATAATACACATACACATAAACACGATATAATGAACATATATATAGAATTTGACTTCATAAAGTATAGAATCCATGTTCATAATACACACACATAATACACAGAATTCATATTCATAATGCACAGAATTCATGTTCATTATATCGCGTTTATGTGTGTGTATTATAAACATGAATTTTGTGCATTATGAACATGAATTTTATACTTATAGTGTTAAATTTTGTATATTAGATCAAGGTTTATAGTACATTGTGGATCCTGATCCACGATATAATGATTGCCTCAATAAATAAGAGGCCGAGATATAGACAATTGATGGACAATAAAGGACCATACACACAGAGGACTAGCAGAAATCATGTTATTGTCAAACTTTGGATTTGAAGGTGGTCAGCACTCCGCTCAGTCCGCTGTCACGTACCTTTGTGACTTGGGTCGGTCTCCTACAATAATTCAATGAATCTGTGTTTCATTAATGCCAGCATATTATTGTTCCATTACGACTTCTCTTTTTAAAGTCGATCACACCCCCATGTTTTCTTACATTATAAATTACTCAAATATTGATATTACATGATTATATAAAATGTTAATTGCCAACTATATGACGACATCCTATTACCATTCTAAATGGGTGGTTATAAGTTCGAACCCGATACTTAAAAATAATAATAAAATTTTAATTAAAATATAATAGTAAAAAATTACAAGATAAAAATACTAAAAAATACTCAATATAACATAAATAAAGAAAATAACATAACATTGAAAAAAGAAAAAATATATAAATATACAAAAATATTCATAAAATATATTATCTTACCCCAAAAATTTTATTATTCTAACACATAAAGTACATAATTCCAACTCATAAAATACATTATCTTACTTCAGAATATTCATTATTCTAACATGTGCGCAAAGCAAGAAATTTTTTTAACATTAAAATAACATCGTTTCGGACCGTGGTCCACACAATAATTTGTTGTAATAGAATCACTAGTACGCAAAATAAAAAAATTAATATCCTCCGACTGGAGAGTCACTACACGAAAATTTTACTTGTACCACGGTCCACAATACATGGTAGTCCAGGCATCAAAACAGATCGTTTCCTTTGAAAAGAAACGGCACTCGTTCCGCAAAAAGTAACTATGTGTATATAACATATTTAGTTTCATTTTATATACACTGCAGTTTCATTTCAACACAATTACATTTTCTTTTCAATATAACTACAGTTTAATTCGACATTATACACTCAAATATGTGAAACTGTTTTTCAGTTTCATTTTATATACACTATAGTTTCATTACAACACAACTACAGTATTATTTCGATATAACTACAGTTTCATTGGGCAATATACACTCAAATATATGTGAAATTGTTATTCAATTTCATTTTATATACACTATAGTTTCATTTCGATATAACTACAATTTCATTTAATAATATAAAAATAAATGTGAGGCAGTATCATTTGAGATAAACTTATTTCATTTACGAGGCTCCGTTAAGATGTGACAGAAGCCATTTCTTTTACTTAAAAAACGGTGCGTTTTTGGACCATAGTCCACAAATTAAAGCTTTGTGAACCGTGGCCCACGATATATCGACTGGTCACTACCATGTTGGATAATTATAGAGGTAAAAAATGGGCCAAATTCAGCCAGCCCAGCCCGTTATAGTAGTAGCCCAAACTGTTCATGGGTTATGTAAACCTGACCTCTTGGCCTATGTTAATGAGGTAGGCAAATTATACTGTGCACCACGGTACACATAGCAATGTGCACCACGTACCTAAACGACGTCGTTTTGAGCATTGTAAACTAATCGTCCGTTTTTTTTGAAAATCATGTTTCCCGTTTCGGCCGGTCTCTGTATTTATGTTAATATTCTGTGTATTCCAGGCAATCATTCTGTGTATTCTAGGCAACCGCTCTGTGTATTATAGGCAACCGTTATGTGTATTCATGTTAGTAACACATGTTGTGATGTGCTTGTGCATTCGAATGTTTAGGAGGATGAGTTCTGTGTATTTTGTGTAAATATTATGTGTATTCATGTTATTAACTCAAGTTGTGATGTGTTTGTGCATTCGAATGTTAGGAGGATGAGTTATGTCTATTATGGGCATCAATATTCTGTGTATTATGGGCAAACATTCTGTGTATTCTAGGCAAACCTTCTGTGTATTCTATATAATGATTATGTGTATTATAGATAATGAATTCCCTGGAGTCATTCGCGTCCACTAACATTTGTGTATTTTGTGTCAATATTCTGTGTATTCTGGGCAAACATTCTATGTATTCTAGGCAAACGTTCTGTGTATTATAGATAATGATTATGTGTATTATAGATAATGAATTCCCTGAGTCATTCGCGTCTGTGTCTACTAACACCGAAACGACGTCGTTTTACGTACGTGGTGCACATTGCTATGTGCACCGTGGTGCAGGGTATAACGATTGAATGAGGTAGGTTATCAAATTTCAAATTTATAAGTTAATTATCTACATGGAGTGAACACATTATGTATATTCACTTAATGTATGATGTATCTGTATAAAAAATTAAAGATACATAATATGTTAATTGTAATATGTACGCAATTTATTAGCTAAAGTTGCAAAATATGTGAACTGCATATACGTAATACGTTAATTGTAATATGTACATAATTTAATAATCAATTGCAAGCACATAATATATTAATTATAATAGGTACATAATTTTTTTGAATATTATTGACTCTGTTACAATGTAGTATTTGTTCATACATACTTTCTCCACCAACTGAAACACAAAGAGCCAACGTCCCCACTGGGCCAAGAGGTCAGGTTTACATAACAGAGTTGATGAATAGTGTCGCGCCATATAAATGAGGTGGCACTGTTCATCTACGCCAAATGTGAGAAGGGGCAGAAATTGACTATTTTTTCCTTTCTTCTTTTTATTATTCCAAATATATCATTTATTTGTTTTATATGTATTTTTTTTATTAATGAGTTTAAACAAGTAACTGTATCGCATTTGTGTCATGCCCACTCGAAACTAAATGTGTTCATTGTGTTAATCCATTTAGCTTGATTTCAAAAAAAATAAAAAATCCATTTAGCTTGGTTACGTTAACTATCATATTTGCCTTGTAAATCATGACATTTCAAAACCCCATTAATAGGAATTGCCATTTCTACTGCTACTAGGTTCAATTCGTAATTGAAAACAAAAAATTTGTATTTTGAATTTTTTTTTAGCAGTAACAAAGTGTCAACAAAAATTGTGAATAATGGGAAAAATAAAATACACACTGAAATAGATTTTCCGGGGTTCCCTTTCTTGATCTTCATGACTTCATGGCTACAAGAAGAAGATACCCCCATTTTTAAACCCATTTTCGGATCGAGTTTCATCACCATCACCCATTTCTGCAGCTTAATTTCTTCAATTAAAGCATCCAGGATGGCAGTTTGTCATGCTCATCCGCTTACCACTCTTACTCTCACTTAGTTTCTTTGTCGTCGGCTCCGTTTTCTTTTTCAAAGATTCATATTCGTCCTTTGACAATTTGATCTTTCCATTTAGCTTTGAAATTGCAGGAGGATCAGCAACTTCTCCAGTAGCCGTTCTTGATGAATCTGCAGTCACCAGCAGCCTGCAGGTTGTTCTTGCCTCTTTCAGCATACTTTCCAGTTTCTCCTCTGCCTCTTTGGCGGCAACCCTTGCGATTTCTGCTTCTTTCCTGAATGATTCAGCGTAAATCTTCATTTCTTCTGCTTCCTTAATAGCTAGTTCTGCCTCTGATGTTAGTTGCAGGATTTTTGAGGCTATATAATCAGAATCGTCGTCGTCTTTCGTGTCTTCTTTAATGCTTGCTCTGAGCTCCTCCTTGCTGGGATTATTATTGTTTTTCGACTTATCTGGGTTGTTCTCCAGTTCTTGCTGAAGTGAATCCACCTGGTGTAAATGAGTAGTGTATGTGAGCATAAATATAATATGTGCAGTCTATCTATCAGCTTAGACTTTTAGTTGAGATGGAACACATGCTTTAATTGCTTTAATTTAGTTTTAGACTTTGTCTGACTTTGTTAGAATTAGTCTCGCTCTCTTCTTTCCTCGTAATAAATCATTCACTTATACCTGGCTCCTAAGTGAGTTTTCCAGGGCGACTACTTCTTGCATGGCTTTCTTGGCGGTTTCAAGTTCAGAAGCTGCGGTTTTCCAGGCATTCAAGTCTGCGGATTTGGCGTTCTTTAGTTTCTCCCTCAAGACTTCAATCTCCTTGTTTGTTTCGTCCAGTTTTAGCTCGAGATGTTGCGTGAGATCCGGGTGGAATTCTTCGTTTATAGCCTGCATCTTTGCCTCTGCGTCTTCCTTGGCCTTCTGGAGAGATTTGAGGGATTCCTGTTTGGCGGCGATGGCCTTTTCGTGCTCTTCTTCTTGGGATTGGAGAGACGTGAGCTTAGCTAAGGCCTCGCGCAAGGTGGCTACCTCTTTGGAGAGCTCGATGACTCTCTCGCGGTTAACCACGGCGGAATTCTGCGCGCGCGAGGCCTTCTGGATGGCCGTGGTTTTGGCTTCCATGGCGGCGTCGAAGTCGTGGCGGAGCTGCGCGATCTGTTGCTTTACGGAGTTGAGTTCTGCGGCGGAAGGGATGTTGTTGTTGTTGTTGTTAATGTGAAGCGGGTCTGTTTCGCGGGGCTGCGGGGCGTCGGTGCGGGTAGGGGGGTCGGAGGGGTTGATGGCTCCGATCTTGGCGGAGAGTTGTTGGAGGGTTCTCCTTGCCTCCTCGAGGTCACGTAGGGCTTCGGCTTTTGTGGCTTCCGAGTTTCTGAGTTGGATCTTGTAGGCGTCTAGTTGGTTCAGGGCCATGTGGAGCTGGCTTTCCTTCTCCAACACTCTCTGCACAATACACCGTCAAGCATTTTCATGTGCACCACATATTAACATTTAGTGCATCAGAGGCCAGCATTTGGTGGTGTAGCACAGGCTAATACATTTGGAATAGAAAATTATAAATATACCACTTCATTTTCTACATTTTTATTTACTTTTAACCGTTTGATATGAGTTTATTCAATGGTTCAGATCTGTCCGCACCTCTGCATTTACACATACATGAGAACCATCCTCTCTATTATAAGTCCATGAGAATCAATCTGGTGCATTAAAAAATTAAATTCGCCTGTGCATATCAGTCATGTGCTGTGTGCATGTCCTATGTTGTACACAACACATACTTAATATGCACACTCAAATTTTGGATTCTCAATTGATCTCATCCAGAAATCTGTTTTTTTAATACACTAAATTAGTTCCCACATACTCATGGAAGAGTGATTCTCATAGGAATATCACCATATATATATATATATATTTATATATATGTGCGCATCAATTGAGAACCACTGTTCTCGAAGATGAGAACATGCGAATTGCACAATGAGGTATTACAAGATACATCATTAAAAACACAAAAATAGTTACATAAATACAATTTTTAAGATACATAATCACTTATACGCAAATACACAATCAGACATTATAAATTGCACAAGTGGAACCATAAATCTGTTTTTAATGCATTAGATTAGTTTTCATAGACTCATGTGAATGTGGTTGGTTGTTAACTTGTTATGCATGCATGCATGGATACCTCTTCAGGAGATTTATTAGTCTTTTTAACGGCGAAGGCTGCCGGCGATCTGGGAGAGGCACCAGTTTCTCCAAACAAACTCATAGCTGCTTTCACGGATTGAAAGGGAGCCCTGGTGTCTATCTCCCCCACCTCCGCCGATTTCGGAGACCCTCTCGCCTTCGGACTTTCAAAATAATGTCTAGGTGAAGCGCTCGTCCTCGGCGAGGAATCGGCACCTATCCTCGGCGAACCGCCGGCAGCTACCCTCGGCGAACCGCCGGCGGCTACCCTCGGCGAACCGCCGGCGGCTACCCTCGGCGAACCGCCGGCTATCCTCGGAGAACCGCCGGCGGCCGCGGTCTCTACATTCTGCTTCTGCTGGCTCGTGTTTACGCTGATTCCATACATTTTTGGATTCACAGCTCACCTTCTTCACTGCCTGCCCTGCTGCATATTCTTAACACATATATATCTATGGATTTTCTAATATAATGGACAAATCACATATATAAATGAACAAAGAAAACCTGATTAATTATATTAATTCAACGGAGGCCTTCAGTTATGTCTCAAACGGAATGTTTGATTCTTTAATAATGAAGAGTGAGAACTGTTAATCGGCCATGTATGAACAGCCATGAAACGATGAGAGCAAGAGGTTTCTGCGATTTTTTTTTGATAAATTTTCCTTCAAAACCAATTTCTTTCTTGACCAAATATTTGTGCTTCAAATTGTCTTCTTCTCTATTAAATGGTGGAGCAATATTTGGCGAATTCTGCGCAAACAAAAATGTGGTACTTTCGTATCTGATCTAAACGAGAATGTTATGCCGCTAATGCATTTGAGATTTAAACCAAACAAATGTATGCCTAGTGTTAATTTTCCCCTTCAAAGGATTGCATCTTTTAATTTGTACGTTCTATATGTATGGCTTATGCTTTTAAATCTCTATTTTAATCTATTGGTTAAAACCAGCTAATTCTAATATTAAGATAAATCTTCAATTTCTCCTATTAATTCATGCTTTGACTCAATTTGCGAATATAACGGTCCACTTGGTAGCTCGAGAAGTTGTATTCATAGCTGATTGTGGGGCTTGGATCCTCTCGCCCCCATCTTCTTTTTTTATTTTTTATTTTTTTATTTTTTATTTTATGTAATCGTTGCAGATATTGATTCTTAAGTTAATGAATTCGTTTGGTTAAAAAAAAAGGAAAAGATGTCGCTCCAATAAAAGAAAGTTGGTAAATTTGGGAAAGATTATTGGTCACCCATTAACAAAAAAGGTACATTTTATATGAACTATTATTGATAATTAATTTCGTATGAACTATTATTGATTAACAAAAAGGTACATTTTATGTTTGCTTGTAAATTTAATATTGATTATGAATAAATTGTTTAATTGCTACTTAGTGAAATTATAATATTTATAATGATAAATATTATACTTTTGATGAAAAATACAATTCTAAATCAAAATGTAATATTAAGAGTTGAATGGTAAATTATTATGCGGACAATGATCCAAACAGTGTTGTGCGGAACTGTGAAACATAAAAAAAAGTACATTATTTGTGTAGTGAATATACAATTGTACATTATACAAAATAATGTACTTTCTCTGGATACAAGGTATATTTTTAATATACTAAAAATACATTATTTATATACTAAACGTACATTATTTGATAATCTGCAAAATAATGTACTTTCAGTACTCAAATATTGTACTTTCAAATAATGTTCTTTATGTACGCAAATAATGTACTTTTTATTTATGGTCTACACAATAATGATTGGAGTTGAAAAGTTACGTATGATGAAAATTGTACGGAGTAATACTTATATGAGTACTCACAAAAAAATTGATATGCTTCACCCACGATCTCATAGGAGAATTCGCCATAAAAATTTTCTTATCCAAAATAAAAAAATCTGACTATTTTGCATATTTCAGGTTGTTATGCCATGAACCCAAGTCCACATGAACCCGCGTCCACATTGAAAGGTGGACTTGGGTCCAAAACGACGTCGCTTTACTTCAAAATGACGCCGTCTGAATTAAAAAAAAAAAAATTACTTCCTTCATTGTCGTTAACTTGCTGTTTGTCTTCAAAATTCGTTCATCTATATTAACAATTTTAGAACTATAGATTCACAGTTTTAGAACTTTATATTCACAATTTACATCTCAATACACAAAATTACAGAACTCAATATTCACAATTGCAGAATTTTATATTCATAATTTTTAAACTCTATATTCACAATTTCATAACTCTATATCCACAAGTAAAAAATTATATATTCAACAATATACCACAATTTTTGAACGCTATATTCACAAAAAAAAAAATATTATTGGATAAAAAAACGGTGCCACTGACGCGCGTTTTGACCCGGTTCGGCATAATTTGCCGTATTTCAATAAATATTTTTTTAGGGGCCTCATGAAGAATCTCATAATTACTACTGGATGATAGCCCACTATCAACAATGGAGGGTTAGCCCACACAACCCAAGAATTCCGCCCTCACCGTCGTGGAAGCCGCGAAGCGTACATTTCCCCCTCCCCCCCTTCGCCTCTTCGCATTGCCTTCTCGTGGCGATGGAGACGGAGAGCGACTCCGATGATAACAAGTCTCTGCCACCAGCCACCACTGAGTCTCCACCACAGTCTGCGCCTGACCAGCAACCGCCCCTATCAAAGAGAGCACAGAAGAAGCTGCTGAAGCAGCAGCGGTTCGAGGCCAAGAAGGCGGAGAAGAAGGCACAATTGAAGGAGCACAAGCAGAGGGAGGCTGAGCGGAAGCGGAGGGAATGGGCGGAGAGGCTAGCGGGGCTGAGCGAAGAGGAGAAGCTGAAGCTGATTGAGGAGCGGAAGAGCGTGAGGAGAGAGAGGATGGAGAAGAGGTCCGAAGAGAAAGGGAAGAAGATAGAGAGGCTGACTAGAGCAAAAGAAAGCGGTCAGAATTTCGTTATCGATCTCGAGTTCTCTGATCTTATGACCTCCAATGAACTCCAAAGCCTCGTCCAACAGGTCACTTCCTCAAATTATCACGAATTTCTTCAGTATATTGTGTTGTTTTACTGGTATTCTTGAGTATATTGTGTACCTAAGTATATTATATTTGTTCAGAAGGAATGTAATATATATATATATATATATCATGATCACTTGTTGTCTTGTTGACATTTTGTTAACACTTAACACTAAAATGCTTGCTCTTAGTAAAATAAACAAAGTTCACACTTCTGATTTCAAATGTAGATTATGTACTGTTATGCCATGAATGGAAGATGTGAGACTCCTGCACACCTTTGGTTGGCAGGCTATCAAGGTGAAATGCAAAACCTATTGGAAAAAACACCAGGGTATGATAAGTGGTTAATTGAGAAGGAAAGCCGTCCATATATTGAGGCATTCCAAGATCAGAAGGAAAATCTTGTATATCTCACTGCCGACTCTGAGAACGTTCTAGATGAACTTGATCCAAAGAAGGTCTATATAATTGGTGGGTTGGTGGATCGGAATCGGTGGAAAGGCATAACCATGAATAAAGCAAAAGAGCAAGGGATTCAAACAGCAAAGCTCCCTATTGGAAACTACTTAAAGATGTCGAGTTCTCAGGTAGTTTTTCGTTTATGGCTGATTATGCATCATCTATCCCTCTGCTCACTTGATAAATTATTTCTGCATTCTGCATATTGTAATAGAATTAACTCTCAAGTCATGAATATTGATAATTTATTGCAATTCACTACCTGCTAATTTCAATTTAATTTGAGAACCTGTTTTATATTATGAGGAGGGAATGCCTACGTTAGAAATATTCCTTGTAATATTTAATACTTCTTGCACTACATTCTTCTGTTTGACACCACTTATTTGAGCCCCTAATTATGTTAGTGGAATATTAAGAGCAAATGAAAATATTTGTATTGTTTTGATTATGAAATTACCATGCCACTAAAGAGGGAGGAAACATGCCTTTCCTAGATAGAGCTGGTCAGTTTGACCTTGTTACTTGTGCTACATAGAATGGGAGGTGCTTAGTTCTAACAACTATTCTTAGTATTATAGTTCCATAATACCATTATTGTAAGTAATAAAGATTAAACTTATTAAGTAGGTAAATCGTGCTAGTAGAAAAAGAAAAATATACAATGTTGTTCAACCAAAAGAATTGCCCATAATGAGTTTGAAATAGTAGATATAAGAGATCCATGGATAGGGTTACATCTGTTGTGTTTAGATGTAGCATTTGTGTTAGTATGGTCAAAGGCTATGTAATTAACAGTCACCTATCAAATTTTAGTACTATTAACAACACATTTGGTTCATGAAATAGGTTATAAATCGAATAGTATTCCTGGGAATAAACCTATTCTATTGTTTGGTTTAGCTTTATATTCATATTTCATAGGAGGAATAGTCATTCTAAGGAATAAGGAGGGTATTATATTAGCTATTCCTGAGTTTTCAATAATAGCAGTTTTATTGTAATATTGAAAATGCCCTTTCTTGAGTGCGTGCGCGGACACACTCACACACAAATATATGTGTGTGTATTTATTTAAATAAATAAATAAACATATGCAAACAGTCAAAAGCATAATATATGTGTGTGTATTTAGTTATTTATACATTTGACTTGCACAAAAATGGTTTTTTTGTGGGTCCCACAGGGGAGAAAAAAACCTTGTGTTGGGTGCGTGAGTGCACATGCGTTAATAGTCTTTCTTTTTCCCCCTTTTTTCTTTCCCTCTTTTTCTCTCCCTCTTTCCTTCCTATGTGGCAAAAAACCTTGGGCTGTTGAGGCTGCTCTAAGGAAGGATACCTTGTCCTTCCTGGTTTATGAGCAAACAGACAGACTGGTCAAAAGCATAATTAGGTCTATTTTGGGACAGCGGTTCTTGTTGTCACTTAAATTGGCGTATATTTTTTCATTTGTATGTATATTGGAGGTTTTAAATTCGTAATGATTATCTGTACATGCATATATATATATATATATACAGTTTCCTTCCTGTGAATCAAGTGCTACATTTACAGTTGTTAATATTGCTTATTCTTGTTGTTCACTTGTCGGACTCTGATTCTTTTCCTTTTAGAAATAAACTATGTTATCTGTTCTAGTTCACAAAAAAAATAACTAGTGACGTGGACTTGTCAAAGCATTGATTAGGTGGATTGTTAGCCTGCAGCTCATATTGTCACTTATAATGCATGTATACGTGTTGTTTCTACCAGTATTCATAACAGATGTTCTATGTTTAGTAGTGGCGCGCTATTTTTGTATTGCTATAGATACATAAATCTAGTTTCCTTTTAATGAATCAATCAATAGATTTATAACTATCAAATTCACTGCATATGATTGTGCAATTGTCTGAGTTATAACTGTTATATAGAATGAAAAGTTTTGAGATAATGGAATAAATGAAATGTTAATCATGTCTGTTAGTAGTTGAATATGTTACCCATGTTTTTCTGTCACTAAGATCATATTAACAGAAATATGCAATTTTTGCATTCATTTGTTTAGGAAAGCAGTAAACCCAAATCTGATATGTCCGTCATATGTGACCATTTAGCTGCTGCTTAAGAGTGTTATACACTCTGTTAAGAGCATTCCAGTTTTCAAAATGATTTCATATTTCGCTCTGCACATTCCTTCCTAACCAAGCACAATACATTTGGGTGTGCATACAGGTCCTCACTGTCAATCAAGTAGTAGAGATACTTTTAAAGTTCTTGGAATTGAGAGATTGGAAGGCTTCATTTTTTGAAGTCATCCCTCAAAGGAAAAGATGTGAGGCAGACTCTGAAGATGTTCACGATGAACCAGAAGCGGAAGACAACGCACAGGAACAGGGTGATGATCACCAAGACATGAAAAGGCAGTGCATTGAAGGAAAACAGCTAAGTAATCCAGTCTAGAAGATTGGTCTTTTGTAGTGAATATGGATGAGAGATTTTTTGCAGGTTTCTTCCTTTCTGTAGCTTGAAAGTTTTTGGGAAATTGCAGAATACCATACTGTGTTTTGTTGAGTTGTATTTTTGATAGTTAAGAAGAAGCTGTTAGGTTTCTGAATTTTGACTAGAAAGCAGGAAACAATTACTTGATAAAATTCAAAATCTACAATTAGAAACATCAATCTTCAGAGTTGGGGCAATGCAGCCTTTCTTTGGAGTTTGGAGTAAAGCAGCAGACCAAACATTCTAAATTAAAATCCTAATCATTACATCACAAAGCCTAGCAGAGATGAGTTCAATTTCAATTTGTTTTTAGAAAAAAAAAATTAAATTATTTCTCTGCTCTTGATGATTCACTGTACTCACTACTCCTTGCAGTGGGGGTAAGGGTCGATATTAGCAGCAGGTGCAGACTGGGAAGTGCCTGCATTTGATTCATCCCTCTGCAGGTACCCACCACCATTCATCGGCGGTGGAAACCCAAAGTAAGCATGGTGGTGGCCCACCGGGAATGGCGGCACAAACGGTGGGTAGCTCGCTGGATCAACCATTGACCGTTTAAGCAAGGGGTCGCCCCGGAGGGAGCCACGCTCGCCGCCATCATACTCGCGGTAGCGGTGCAGGTAGAGCGTGAGCGGCTCAATGTAGTCGTCGAAACCCAGCTTGCTCATGGCCCACAGCACGTCCTCGGCGGTGATGGTCTTGCGCTGCTCGCGCTGGCATCGCTCGTTGGCCTCGCCGGTGATGAAGCTGATGTACTCTGACACGCATTCCTGGATGGTCTCCTTGGCGTCGTCGGAGATTTTGGCATGTGGGGGCAGGATCTTGCGCATGATCCTGATCACGTTGGCGATGGGCATGAAGCGATCTTGCTCCCTCACCGTGCATTCTCCGTCATCGGCCGCAACTTGGTTGTTCCCGGCGCCACCATGGTTGAACACCTTGAGCTGAGGCGACGGAGCAGCCACCGGCAGTCCCATGTTCATCTCCAGTGGCACTTTCATCTCTGTGCATGCCATACATCAAAATTACAACAACACTACTCACTCTATAAATAAATAAATATAATCAAATGCAGAACATCTCCGTGTTGGGTACACACGAGTGCACACAATCTAGAATAAGTGCATATGCAATATTCATGTTTTGTCTCACACTCTCATGAAAAGATGCCGTCTCACCGGAACATTAGTCTATATATATATATATATATATATATATATATATATATATAAATAAATAAAATCTGAAAAGTAAGAAAAAAGATAGATATATTGAAGAATTTGTGGTTTTCATAATCTTTCTCACTAATCCTGAAAACCAAATTTCGGTGCATGAATTTCATCAGTACACGAAATTCAATTCACAAAATATATATACCAAATGATATAAATTCAGAGGAATTTTAAAAAGTTGATAATGTACCGTTAGAGATTACAATAATGTTGACTCGTGATATCACACGCACTTACAAGAAAGCGAGTGAGTACCTTTATTTCAATATATAATTAAATGTTTTTATAATAAATAATAACTCACTATATATGACTTGTTATATGTAGTTTAGTATATACAGTACAGAATCACATATACCTTGCAGTAGTACTAGTAGTCTAAAGTGGATTAGTTAGTTAAATAAAAAAATAAAAAGAAAAAAAAAAAAAGAAAAAGGGAAGAGTATGGTAGGTGGATGATAGTAATTAAGAAAGTGATTAAATTAAGGATAGGAGGGTGGGAAAAGGAGGGCATGAGTGACATGTGGTGAGGTAGGGTAGAGACGAGATATAGTGGGGCCTAGCACTGCATGCATGCCACTTGTTATCACACTTTGTCTTTCTAACGTTGGATGAACCAAGAATTGATTGGCCATTTCTGAAACCGTCAACTTAGTCTTAATTCATTAACCTCTCTCTGTCGTCGTCTCCTGCCATTTTTTTTAATTTTTTTTTTTTTGCATTTTACATACAAGCTAAGGCTGCTAAGCTAAGGATTAATCACCATGACCAGCGACTTGTGACCTCTAATATATTTAGAGTGATGATGAGTGGATGGTGATGCTGGTAGAGTAGAAGATCGATTTGTGACGCTACTACTTATGAATTAAAATTGACAAATTCACCCAAATTAGCATAAGAAGAAAACCATGACCACTACAAGATACGAGATCTGAAGGACAGTACACAATGCAACCATTATATTATATTTAATTTGGTATGAGTCCAAGTGATGATAGAATTGGAAGTATTTTTTTTTTTGAAACAAAACCCTAGATAGCCTATCTAATTAATTAAGCAAGATGATGTAGTTATTTGGAGACTGGAGAAAGAGTAGGACGGACGGACTAAAACAAGAAGAAAAATGGAATCTTGGAAAACACATCCCTCAGAAAAACTAACATATATGTTTTATTTGTAAGAAATGAAATGTGAATGTATATACCAGAAGTTGGGTGAGGGAGCCTGTTGGTGCGGTAGCCATGGAAGCCAGCTCCATTTCCTCCAAGATCCATCTCGATCGATCGATCTATCTCAAGCAAGCTAGCCTTGTGTGTTTAAGTAGTGTATGTGTGTATGTATAGATCTCTCTATCTCTATCTCTATCTCTATCTCTATCTTGATGTGTATATATGGAGGTGAAGAATGGGAAGATGAGAAGAAGTTGTACTGTTGGAGTATGTGAAAGTATAGTAAGAGGCCGGAGACAAGTGTAGTGTAACGATTATAAAGAACTGAAGAAGAAGAAGGCAATTAAGGATCGGAAGAGAAAATTAAAGGGTGGCCACGTGGCGGTAGGCGTTGTGAACGAGAGCAAGGCATTCGCCGGTACCAAATGGCCTTCTCAGTTGGCCAGAATGAGCATTGACCGTACCCACCGCCATCAGCATGCACCCCTCCCCAATCTCCAATATCTCTCTCTCTCTCTCTCTCTCCTTTTCTTATTAACTACTACTCCTAAAACTTATACTTTTATTTATTGCTACCTTCTTCTTCTTTTTTTTTTTTTTGAAAATATATTGCTATCTTCTTTAATTTCTAAGTTTATAGTTCCAACCCCACTCATCTTCAATTCCTTGCAAATTCAACTCCATTAACCATTTTACCATAATAATATTTTTTTTTAAAAGGCAGAATTACTCTACCTACTATGTATACTCCTAAATTCTACGTACTCTCTTAATTCTACTCTCTTATATGACAAATAAGGAATGGTTATTTTCATCATGTGAGTCCACATAAAATTGTCTATATCAAGAACTTGTGAGAGGAAGTAAAAATTTGAGAGTATAAAATAGGAATCCAACAAGTATTTTTCTTACTTTCGTGAGAAAATATTAAGGGTGTGTTTGGTTCGCACATGAGAATCGGAATCGGAATGAGTATCAAATACTTGGTAATGGTAATGGGTTTTGATGAAAGTATTTAGCATATTTGGTAGTTAGGTGGAATGAGAATGATTATTAATAGTTGTGGAAGAAAAGAGGAAAGGAGATGAAACCCTTATTTAATAAGGGTATGGATTTTCTCATTAATGGAGTATTTCAAACCCATAGTAGCACTCACAAAACTCATCAACCAAACACAAGCAATCACTTTCATACTCATTCCTTATGCACCCACCAACCAAACACACCCTAAATCTAGTCACCTTTTAATTATATAGTTAATCAATACGTTAGGAAGTATTTTTATTCTTTAGAGCATCTCCATTAGTTGGAGTTTTTCACAATTTGTTAGGATGCCAATCATGATTTGGGGAAAAAAGAATGAAAAAAAAAAACACAAAGTAAATAATAAAAGAAAAAAATATGCATGTCTTTTAAGTGCTCACATGGCACGTGGACTGCACGCACCTACTAGGCCAGCAAGTGCACACAACGATCACCTATTTCAACTGTTTCTGAATTTTTTTTGTTAGTAAGTCATACAAAAAATCACAATTTTTGGTATGTATTTTTATATTCTCTCTCCTTTCACCTTTCTCCTCCACTTAAAGCTAAAAATAAGAAAAAAATCTTAAACAATCCCTCTTAGGGTTGCTCTAAATTAAACTACTTAGACTAATTTTACTACTAAAACAAAATTATGTTGGCTCACTGACTATGCTACTTTGATTATTTTGGTCTAATAATTTCGCCTTTTACTGTGGTGCTATTATAGTATTATTATTAATTAATTAATTGAGGCAATTGAAAGCCCGCATATATAGAAGAACATTCACCTTTAATTTCTAGTCCATTCATTGTTTATACATTCTTACTTATCTAGTTAAAATTCAGTCTAAGATATACTAAAATTATATATTTTATTAGATTCATTGCACAAGATCAAGTGTCGATATGAGTAAATAAACTATGGGTCACACTTGTGTAAGACCGTCTCACGGATCCTTATTCGTGAGACGGGTCGGGTCGGGTCAAAACACCATGCAAATGTCATACTTATATGTGTAAATCTCATACTTATAAGAGAAAAATTAATACATTTTTTATAATAAGTAATGTTGACAAATGCCTCTCACTATCTTTACTTAGATGGTTTATCAAAACCAAGGTTGCAAAAATGTTAGGAACGCCTTACTTTTTGTCTTTTTTCTTTTTTCTTTTTTTAAATTTAAAAGATTTTTTTTAAAAAAAAATTATTTAAAGCTCGGTAATTATAAATTATTTAATACTTTAATTGTTAAGTAATTAGTAATAAAATATTAAATATTAACTTAAAAAACATCTTGAATTGTAAATTGTATAAAGATTTAAAGAATCAAAACATAACTCACAAAGTATTAATATTAAAGTACTTGATTTGGAATTTTTCATATTACATTTTTGTGGGTTTGCGACCGGTTTGAACAATTTAGTGTTACTTCACTAAAAATGACATTGATTTGAGCAAAATAACTCATTTTAAAAAACACAAAAAATAGCTAACCGGCAGCCTACACGCCCGTCTAGGCCACCTAGCCCACTGCGACACCCTACAACAGCGATTCCGCTGATGAGTTTCTAGGCGGCCGGCCACCGCCTAGTGCCTAGGTGCTGATTAATTGGCGCTAGGCGCAATTTTTGCAACAATAATGATCAAAACTAACTTCTTTTAAAGAATTTCTGCGTAATTGAATTAAAGTATTAAATTGAGAATAAAATTATTCAAGTAAATTAATGACTAACATTCATCAGTTAATCTAACAAAGTACATACTGGGGGTGTTTGGCAAATAGCTGATAGCTGGTAGCTGGTAGCTGATCGAATTAGCTGATAGTTAATAGCTGATTGTCTTAGCTAGTTTGACCAACTGATTGTATTAGCTGGTTATAAAAAAGTGTTTGGTAAATTAGTTGTTTACCATTAGCTTATTGCATGTAAAATGACATTTAAGAGTATGAGTGTATTGTATTATTTTAAGTTTTAACTATAATCGGTTTTCAAAAAAAAGTTTTAACTATAATAAAATATCCCTTCAAAAAAATATAACAAAATATGTAATTTATTACTATTATTATTATTATTAAATATAATTCTTTAATTACATTTAAAATTTATTATTATTATTATTACTATTATTATTATTATTATTTCATAAATCGCTAAACCTCACAGGCACCAGTCCCACCACAACCAGTACTCTCACTCTGTTATTATTATTATTATTATATTATTATTATTATTATTATTTACCCAAACCCACAGGCCACAGCCCATTTGCAAGCCCTACTATTTCCTCTCACTTAATTCCCTAAATCAAATCAGAGTTCCTCCCCCCTAAATCAGATGCAGAGATCGCGAGAAGCAAGAAGAAGAAGAAGGGAGAACTAGAAGCGAAGAACAATGGGCAAGAAAACAGCAAGAATCTGATGGCACCATGGATGAAGATTACTTGCTTATTCTTTTTCATAGTAGGTATTTTCTTTTTATTTTTAATTTGTGAACTAAAAAATATAACTCGTACGATCTGGGTTTTTAGGTTGAAGATGATTTTGTGATGGATTGATAGTCTTTTTCATTGTAATTATTTTACTTTTAATTTTTCAGTTTTTTTGTATGTTCATGGTGGCCTGTGAGTGGGAAAGGAGAAGGATAAGGGGAGAAGAGGAGAAGATGAGTAAAGGGTAAAATTATTATTTACCATTGAGTGTGATCAGCTATGTTGTAAACGCTGGTATCAGTGGCTTTTTTATTTTCAGCTGATTGCATCAATAAGCTATATCAATAAGCTGGTTTACCAAACACTAATTTTAGCTGTTTGACTTGGTCAAACAGCTAAAATTGGTCAAAACAGCTAAAAAGTGGCTGATCAGCCACCATCCAAACACCCCCACTATCTATCAAAATAATCATAAATATATATTATATACATTATACATGTTAATAGATAATTATATTTAATTTGTATTGGTAGCTTTGAATTATTACGTGGCTCTCCATTATTTTATGTTTTGTCTCCCTCTCTTATTATAATAAAGAGAGGGAATTTGGCATTTTGGCCTGTGAAAATGCTCCATTCTCCCGCCCAAAGACTTTTGACTCTTTTTTTCTTTTAAATAAAAGCTTTAAAATGGATTGCAAGTAAACTGATTTTGAATATTTAATGCCTGTATTAGTTGTTTTGTGTATTCCATTTTCGAATGCCCTTAATTGCCTTTAACTGATAAAGTTATACATTGATTAAAACAAGTCATTAAATAGTATCATTGACCAATGTGCTGATTACTTATACAAGTTACAATAAAAGGCATGCTAAAAAATAGTAATTACATATTTTGAATTTAAATTGGGGGGGGGGGGGGCAATAGCTTATAAATACATCATGTCTTGAGCTGGAATCACACATTCACATTGGAGCACAAGAGAAAAAGATCAGGAAACAAAGAGGTATTTCCCTTTATTATCATTTTAAAGCTCAATTTCATGAAAAATTGTAAGAATTTTACAGTATGCAACTTCCTACATATTTTATATTTATGTAGTGGTACTCAGGAAAACTTTTTACTTGTGTTTCTCATTTGTTTTGGGAAGGAGTGGACTGGGAGATGCAAAACTGATAGAACCCCTTCTTGGAAGGGTTTGAATAGCATACTAAACAATATATATCCCAGCATTACCAAGGGTTGTCATCACCATATACACCTGAAATTATCAAGAGTAAAGTAAGAATCTCCAATGGCAATATTTATTCATTTACATTTACTAAATATATTCCAACACCTAGGTTATGAAAGATTGAAAGGACACATATTTCGGTATAATTTTCACAGAAAATTAACTGAATGCATGCCATTCTTTAAGTTCTGATAGAGTGATAGCTTTAATAGATAAATTTTGGATTGCTTGAAAGAATACACACCCAAGTTTATTGAATTGAACAAAGTGAATTGTGTGACCAAGCAAATGACAATGAACAAATTAACAAATGAACAATAATTTGATAAACATAACAAAATCTAGGCAGCCATAATAGAGTTGACGTTTTGACCAGCATACATGTTCTCTCATCAGAATTATTTGGCAAAGTGCTCACCCATGATGAAAAAGGTTATGGCCTAATCATTGGAAACAAATCTGTATCTATCAAGAAAGCAATGACAGTAGAAGTCTCTTTCAATGCCAAAAAGGGGTAGAAACTAAAGCTACAATTAGGTGGGGAGAACTAAAACTGCAATTGAACTAATGGTACTCATCAATGGTGTATCTTTAATTGTTGGTTTTATTTAATATATTTTTTGTATGTTTTATTAACCTTTTTTTTTTTTGCAGGAATTCTTGAATAATTATTCTGCAAAATTGATAAAGGCATTTTTTATTGCTTTACAATTAGAGAAGTATGTGTAAGGTATATCAGGCATCTAATTTTCAAATTGTACTAAAGGGTTATTGTTCTGCTGTAATAGGATATTTTCTCATTTTCTTTATATCTCAAATATATGTGAATTTCTATTATGCATTCATCAACTATAGAAAGCATAACAAACGCCAAGAATAGTCATTAGCATATCCAGCAGATGGACACAAAAATATATAAACCTTTTTTCAAGAGCAAGAGTCAGCTTAGCAAGGGCTTGAACATCAACTCCAGTTGGTTGGTTCTGTCCCACTGTACCAGGTTGAGAATGTGACATCTGCTGGCAGTTTCCTTGACCCAATTTTAGCGTGCCCATTGACATTTGCTGATTCCACCTGGTATAGAAGGTTTAACAGATTTCATTAATTGAAAGAATGATGCAAATAATAGATTCATTCATCAAGAAACTAGCTCATACTACCACATCTTTGATTTAAAAAATGAACATAACAGATAAAATATGTTATATTAGGACTAAACTATAAACAAATAAATCTTTGAAAGTCAAAAAAATAAAACATGGTAAGAATTGAGTACTAGGCTGATATACAGAACTCATTTAACAAAGAGAAACATGTTCAATAAATATTCATTCTGAAAAAGGAAATTTTAAAAGTTAATAGTTGACAGAGGAAAGAAAAATGAAAAAGTTGAAGGGGTAAACTACCATTGGGGGAATAAAAATGCACACTGTTGAAGATGATTGTACCATGAAACAATACCTGATGTGTTAGCTTTAAATTTCTTATAATGAATTGACTTAGTATTTTTTCATGATTTTGAGCTTTGTTTTCCATAAATGTACATTCATAAAAACAAATGTTAAGATTTCCAGCATGATCATGCAGAAGAAGACAAAAATTACTAAAAGATAAAAAAGGATATGTATGAGTATAACACCTATGGAAGTATTGATCCCCTCCATATGCAACCACTATCTTTAATCCTGTCTCATTCATAAGAAAACTTCATGGCCTTTCCATGTATCTACATTCAATTCCCACAAAATGCATCAGTAATCTAGCATAAGCCTTTGATAGTAACAAGCTAATACTTAGTAAAAACCAACAAAAAAAAAGAAGAAAGGGAAACAGTTAAAAAGAATGACTCAGGTCAAGGAAAAGAAAAGTAAAGGTCAAAGCTATGACCTTTCAGGTATTCATATAACAAAATGCAGAAAACTTGAAAGGAATATTAAATATAAACTAACAAAACCACATAAATACATAAGGAGTAAACCTGACAAGAATGAATTGATAACTCTCGACATGAACAAAAAAAATAAAATAAAATAAAATAAAATAAAATAAAATAAAAACCCCAAGTAGAGAAAGAGTTCAAAACGACTTTGGAATTCCTGAACCCTCTCCTACCAGGTGTTGACTGGGCCTTTCTACCAGAAACGGAGAGGCTGCAAGACAGAGAGACGATGAGAGCGCCAAGGTTGGAGAGCTGGAGACGCCGATGGTGGAGAGCCGGAGACATCCAGGCGGAGAACTGCAAACAGAGAGAGACGATTCGAGGGGTGAGAGGCGAAGAGTGCGCGATGGGTGAGGGTGGCAGAGGGATGGGTGTTAGGGTTAGGGCTGTGTTTGGGTGTGCGTGTCTTAACATATACTCCGTAATATATATATATATATTTTTTAATATGATAAAGATTATTATTTTATATTTAATTTAGATTTGTAAAAATAATTGTTTTGTAATAATATGTTAAAAGTATTTTATGAACAATATTTAAAAGTTTAAACTCAAATAAATATATGATAGAATTTAATTATTCGTATTATGTCATAATAATTTGATTTTATTCAAATGTATTATTCATTGTTCAAATTAAAAGTATCATAATACACTTAATTATAATTAAAATATCATTTAAAAATAAGATAACGTATAATAAAATATAATTTAAATTTTTTTTAAATGTGTAATCGACATCAAATATTGAATGAAATCATCTATATCAATTTTTTTTTAATTAAAAATATTTGAATTCATAATTTTTCATAGCAAAGGAACATAATTATTAAATAACAAAAGATTAAAAATGAATAAAATGCTCATATTTCTTTTTGATAAATAAAATTTAATAACATTAATAGTTTTTTTTTTTTGAATACTACTAACTCTATTACAATGCAGTATCCTTTCATAACTACTTTCTCAACCTATTTAAACACAATAGTCAGTATTGCCTTCACTGAGGCTCGAACCCACCACCTTCCGTATAAAGGGAAGGGTTTGATGCCATATATCATAATTTAATTATTTCAAATACTTAATTGGAGCTCTCCTCATGCTTTTCTACAAGAGTAATAGAATAGAAAGAAAAAGGGAAACATTGTCCTGTGTCACTTGAGCCACAAGTTCTTTGTTCCATATTATTATTGATTCTCTTCATAAAAAAAAAAAAGTCCAAAGTATTCGAATGCAACAAATAAATCTCTTTACACTAATACCAATAAAAATGACTAAAATCTATATATCAAGAAAATTGTATTGGTTTATCAAGAGAACTACATCAACATGTAAATCTTAAAATTATCCACTACACATAATCACTTTGAAGGTTTACACATAGCAATGAATTATAACTACATTCTTATGACATCATGGGAACATGTCATGATCCAACATTATACAAGCTTTCAACTAAAATTTATGGAAAATAATTTTTTTTTTGACTTAACTAATAAATAAAGCACATAAAAAACCCTAAACCTTCAAACGAGTGGGGGTGGAGTTGCGGAATAATGAAGAATGGGTATCCAGGGTTTCAAATGAGTGAGTTGTAGCGTTTATAAGATGAGTTTTTGGGTTTGAGTTAGTTGGGTCTAGAAACTAGATCAAGTTTGTGTCATAGTTTGTATTGGATTGGGATTTAGTATCATAATAACGCGTGTTATTGCAATATGATGTATCTAAATATTATATCAGATTATTTCTTTCTCAAAATTTATAAGTGCCTTAACATATAATATTTATAATTTTTTTTAAATTGTCTTTTTATCTTTTAAAAATTTGTCTAAAGATTATTATTTTACATCTAATTTAGATTTGTGAAAATAATTGTTTTATAGTAGTGTGTGTTTATTTAAAACACTTTTTAAAAGTATATTAAACAAATATTACACTGTGTTAGAGTCAATAGTACTCATAAATTATTTTTTGAACAAAATTTAAAATTTGAAATTTATAATAGAATTTAATTCTTCATATTATGTTAGAATAGTTTGAAATTAGTATAGATTTTTCGTATTAAAATTATCATAATATTACATGAATTTTATAAAAATGTTCTATTTGTGCATCACAAATTCACAACATATAAGTTTAATTACGTAGCTTTTTTGTACATGTTTTATACTTAATTAATTATTGTCATGAATTTACATGCATGCAACCACATATTCATATCATTTAGTTAATATTGTATACTATCGCTTAATACTCTTAGATTATATTCTTATATAATTGATCGAATTAATACCGTGTATCAAACGAGTGAAATTTTAAATACGTTGTATTCAAATCTTTTAATATAGTTTATTATTTTTAATAATTAATCACCTTAAATATCAATTTATATTTTAATTACAAATATTTATGTTCATAATTTTACCATATCAAATCAGCATAATTATATTTTAAAAAATAAAACTTTATAAATGAATAAACATTATATTTCATTATTATGTATGAAATTTAATAATATTAATAATTTTTAATAACATAGAATTATTTTAATATTTCAAATATTTAGTCCGTGCATCGTACGGTGGCATACTAATAAAAAATAAAAAACGTAGTAGAGACGTGAATTTCCCGCCAAAGTTGAGAAAACCTAGAAGAAGCCACATTTTCCAATTCCAAACAACCCGCGCAGGCTCAACTCAATTTCCTTTCCAAAGCATCAATGGCAGAAGAACTCCCTGAAGAAAACGGCGTAGAACGGACCTGCCGCCTCCAAATCCCCACGGGTCGGGTCAAGAAGATCATGAAGATTGACGACGAGGTCAAGAAGGTGAATTCGGAGGCACTGTTTCTCATCTCCCGATCCACCGAGCTCTTTCTCGAATTCCTCGCCGAGAAGTCGGCGGAAGTCGCAGTGGAGAAGAAGCGGAAGACTGTAAAGCTGGAGCACTTACGGCTCGCCGTCAAGAGGCACCGCCCTACCAGCGATTTCCTCCTAGACTCTCTCCCGATGCCTTCCCAGCCGTCCCATCAACCGTCCAAAGCAAGCCGCAGTCGCTCCGACGATAAGCCAGTTCCTCACGGGACACGAAAAATCGATGCCTTCTTTCAGAAATGCACTTAGGATTATGAGTTAGTTTCCGAACCTTTGTTTAAAGAACGTTGGAATATGTAATTTCTAGAAGAAATCAAGACAAGAATTTCAACTAATGTTTTTGTGAGAACTTTTTTTGTTTATAGTATAATTATAATCTTTTTATCCTTGATCCAGATGGATTATCCCAATTTCAACAGGCTATTCGGTTTTTGCTATATACGCAGTGCAAATTAACCTTCTCAGAGAAATCTCTCATTTCTCTTGCTAGGGAAATCTGTCAGCCAGCATTAGATTTACTGCAACAATTGTATCATTCTAATTATTCGCCTTTCCATAATTATAAGTCGAATGGAAGTTATTTACTCCATATTTTTACCTGTTGGCTTTGCTTTTGTTTTGATTATTGTTTCCAGTGAACAAATCTGTTGCTTCTGTTGGGTGGGATTTGTTTTAATTTACTGAATATTAATTACTGTATTTCTGTTTTTCCAACTGCTGGGTCCTTTATTAATTTGTTGAAGCTTGGGCCAACTATACGATTTATCAATCACTATAACCTGACAACAGTCAGTCTTACTATGACTTATCAAGTATTCTTGCTATGAGTACTTGTCATGAAACTAATATTTGCTGGTCTACTTATAAATTGTACTGGCGCTCAAGCAAGACATTGCTGGACCAGAATCCTCTTACCCATTGTAGATATGCAAATCAGGAAGGAGGTTGATGGAAGAAAATGATTGAGAGATTGCCAGTCCAAAGGATCCAAATTGTCTTGAAAACATCCAAAATCAGGCAAAAAGAGTTTCTGAGCTAAACACTACCAAAGGAAGCAGAAGTCTGGTTAGTATGACAGGTAATATGTACAACTGCCTTGTTAACTTTGATAGGTAATATGTACAACTGCCTTGTTAACTTTGATTGATTGAGTTGTTACTTTTTGTTTTACTTGGGATCTATAACTGAAAATTCAACTATTGCTGTAGGGGGTGTAACATATCTGTGTAACACTTCCCCAAACTCCCAATTTATTAATTATTAAAATAAAAATTTTGCCAATGGCTAGATCTAGTCATGGTCAAAGATAATGGCCATTACATTTGCCATCAGGAACGATGGCTGAATGGGATGGCCATCAGTGATCAGTAACAATGGACCCAATGGTTATTATATTCAACCTAGCCTCCAGGAACGAATGTCACATTACCTTTAGTCATGACCACCAACATTCATGGGTATCTGTTTGCTTGTTTGTTTTTATTGGTTTTGTTTTCGAGAATTTAGGGGAAGAATGAGGGGAACTGTCCATTATAACACACCACTGTTATGGCACATGCATGCCTTGTGACTTTTTCCATCTCTACTTAAGTACTTAACAGAAAACCTGAGGACTAAAACTGGTTAATTTGGAATGGTCAATATTAAATTTTGTCAAATTGATAACTAAGGACAAACTGTAGAAATTTCACTATAGTCAAGGGGCCAAAAATAGAGTTAGTCCCAAAAATTTTAAGAATGTTGATGTTTTATGCTGTATGCTAAGGAATTTAAATAGATTCAACAGTATGAAGGGCCAAAGGGTTATTGGCTTTTGGCTTCAAGTTTTTTCCTGGTTTGCCACCAGTTTTATCATGAATAGCTGAGCAGTTAAAGGGAATGGAAAGTATAAGAAAAGGGTGAGCCTTGATGGTATTGGATATCTATGTTGAAAGTTCAAAGTATTTTTAGTTCTTACCTCTTTTTGGGTTACACAAATACTCCAATGCATATATGCCTGGACGAATCTTTTGGAGGCACTGAGGCAGTAAGCCTCTCATAACTCCTACTTTTTCACACCTGTTGGTGCTTTCGTTGATATTAGAAGATGACTTATCAAAAGGAAAAATGCAGTGAAAGTTGAAGCCTCAAGCACTGATTTTGTTATATGAAGGGTTACTAATGTCATAAAAACTGCTGAAAGCAGTGAAAATTGTCCACCTTTGTGTCATAATTCATCTGTTTTGTACTTTTGTTAGAGGATTTATTTCAAACTTTTAACTTATGCATACGGACTTCTGTTTTTTTTTTTTTTTTTTGACATGGGACTTGCTTGTGACTTTGTTAATTGTCATTTGTCAGGAAGTCACACATTACCACATCATTCATCTGGACCATAAATTATCACCAGCATCCACAATCTCAAAAGTGCATGGTTGCCATTGGCCCATTACTCCTTTTGGACTGCATCTTTTGTTTCATTGAACTTTTGGTCCTCATATTGGAGCCTTAAGCATGGAGGCTACAAAAACATTGACATTTTGCCATATTCATCTGGACCTTAAATCATTGACATTTTGGCTCTCAACAAACTATACCTTTATTCATTAGAATGCACTGAAATTCCCTTTTGAGTGTTATCTTTATTCTTCCTTGATGGTAATCTACTAATCTATGTGCATCAATACTCATACTTTCCCCCCCTAACCTCGAAATTTCCTTTAAAAATTATTTTTTAGGAAAACAAGATGAGGTGCGAAAGGCTTCATTTTTCAAAATGACTAATTGTTTTCCCTTTTTTTCTTTTTCTGCTGGCATTGTCAACCCCTACCTTCTGGATTAGATCATCCATATGCATCTCACCCAGATGGAGAACACCACTAGGAGCTTAGATGCTGGATATTTCTTGCAGCAGATTGCATGCATTCCATAACAAAGCTTCTCAAGGGTGGTGATAGTGAACACTGAACACCAGGTTAAAAAAGACAAACAAAAGAGGTACCTAGAAAATTTGTGCTTGTAACATAATTAAGTCCTAAAATGAACTTTTGCAGGAGTACAGCTTGATAGCAAAACTACTTTCTGACTTTGAACCAATGTTGTAAAAAACGGACTAGTCGCTAGGCGCCCCTAGGCAGAGGGGATTTCACCCCTAGGCGGCTTTTAGTCGGTCGGCCGACTAGGCGCCCAACTTGGCCGAGGGTTTTTTTTTTAAAATTCCCTCGCCTATACGTCATCTCCTACTCGGCTGCTCTTCTTCCATATTCCTCCAGCCAGGTACTCAACTAAATTCTAACATATGTAGTTGACTGGTTTAGGGGATTATAACAATCTAACAACTCACAACCCACTGCCTTTTGTTTTTTAATAATTACTTGCACGCCTAGGCTCTAGCTCCTAGCACCTTCTGCAATATTGCTTTGAACTTCTTAGTAAGGTGTGAATGAACTTCCTTTCCATTCTCCTTTAATATTTAAATATCCCTTGGGGAGGGGGGGGGGGGGTTAATTACTACTCCATATAATCTTTATCTACATTAGGTAAGAGCTGTCTCATCTTATATATCAGCCTGACGTTGTGTTACAAAGAAAGAGAGTGGAGAACCTGTGTCGTCTTGGAGTACATGCATCTTAAATCTAGCTATTTTTTTTTTCTTTGCAGATGTGTCTTGATAGTTCCTGAGGAGCTATTTTTTATTATGGAAATCACACTGAGAAGGTACATCACTATATATTGGTGATATTAACACATCTGGTGGAGTCACCCTAATTTTGCTATGCCCCACTTTCTGGAACTCCTTTAGTCATTTGGCTGCTCCCTCTTTGTTCCTTGTCATCTTCTCTGGATAGATTGAGGGTCAGCAAAGGGAATATATTTTATTCTTAACGATATTCCTACTTTGTAGTTTCAGTTATCTTGCCAAATAGTTGGGGCTGGGAGCAGCGATCCAAGCTGACCTAAGGGAAGTCTTACTCTTAGAGCAGCCTGTGTTATGGCTGGCTCATGACAGATGTGTCAGCCTTTTCGCATCAATGGCCAAGCTCATTTCTCCTCTCAATGAGATATTCTTTCAGTTTAACTATAGCTCTTACAGTTCCTTTTTTTTTCCCTCCCAATATTATTTCCTTTAAGATTCATCTTGATGTTGATTTAATTGTTAACTTGCACACAGGAATCATGGATATTAGAGAAACACTTATGCCTGATTTCAAATGGAAGCACTTTGTCGACAGATTTTGGTCTCGGGTCTCTTGCCAAAACAAGGTGGTGATACAAACACTTTCTGAATGTACAAATGAAATGTTTTTTTTTTTTTCAGAATATATTAAAGCATGTGGTCTTTGCTTATTTGACTGCTCAACATAGAGCATGACCCAGGTACACTATAATAAGAATGGAAGAAGTTTGAAACTACTCTGATCCCTTTCCCTTATTTACTTAATCTCCTTTATCTTTAATTCTTTATTGTAGAGCATGGACCTATACAGATTACAGAGAGCCAAAACTATGTAGCAGAGCTGCCTGAGAAGCAATTTGATAAGGTAAGTTGGTTTTGCTTTAAATTGCTTTTGTGTATTTTCAACTATAGTAATGCTAACTCCATTGTGACAGAAATGTTGAAAACTCGATCTCACAAGACTGAATATTTGTGGGAACAGTATGATCAGAAAAATGGCAATGGAAAAGGTGCACAATTTACTGGCTGGAAGCTCTAGTGCTTTTGAATTTTGATCATGTCTGAAACTGATGACACATATTTTTCAAGGCAGTGCTGAGGTCTACCTTTACATATAGAATTACATTAAGTCTGAAATCAATATTGAGTAGATGACCTCTACTGCAAGGCCCTTTTATCTTCTCTTTCTCCTTTTTCCTTTTATTCAAGAGATGCTAATATACAATTATTCTTGTAACATCAGATAGCTATTATTCATATTGTGCTTGAGAAACATCACGACTCTAGCTAACTGCAACAGGCATAAACATTTCCATATGCATAGTGTTGCCACTTGACAAATCCACACATTATATATATATATTTTTTGGTGTAACTCAGGATATTCACTGTCAGACATGGTGACTAATCTCCTGACTGAATAGACAGTTGACCTGAAGATTTAAGGTTGCTCCATATTCAAAGTCAAGGGCCTTGACGTTTAGTTAATGATAAATGTGTCATTTCTACTCAACCACACATTATATAATTGCATTTGGAAACTGCTGAAAAACATATTTACTCCACCATACTGCTTTTGGCCTTTTGGCCTGGCCAATCCATCTATTGATATGCAGCCAAGAAGACAAACCATATACATGCAATTATACAAACACCTTAGACCTTATCATACACTTAATAATATGAGCCTAAGGCCGTCAATGGTCCTTGTTTTCCATTAAAAAAAAATGTTGTTGTGGGGTTAACTCAAGTGATAAATCACCTGACCTAAAGCCATCACTCTAGTAGTAGGGAGACTGATACTTCCTCTAGTGACTCTTGGATAGGAGTATTGGGAAACCAAATGTATCAAAATAATAATAATAATAATAATAATAATAATAATTTGTGCTGCTGACATTTTTTACGCTTCCTTCACATTCAATCTCTCTCCATCATTTGATTTCTTTACCCTAATTTCTGCTTTGGCTTTAATAAATTCATTGTTCAATACCTGTTTGGTGCCAGCACTCCGGTATGCCCTAGTCTTTGTTTCCCTACAGACCATAGCATACTCAAGTTAAAGGCCAACTCTGGTCTATTTCGAATTCATTTTCCAAACTTAGTTTCTGGCAAGTATATAATCAGAATTCAATACACTAATATTAAACACTTGAAAGGTATCAAATATGAAGAAATAAATTAAAACTTTTTAAATTAAGTATTTTAAACGTTACTAATGGGATATATACTATGCGCAAGGAATACAAGTCCCGAGTTCTACCTGAGGTATAACATCTGTTAAGACAATGAGTATGAGCTTAGAGTCAACCATAGTAGTTGAGCAGAATACGAAAGACTCGGTGCTAATCACTTCGGGCGAAGCGGACGCAAAGAGCAGTTGTGTCCATTAGGCCATCTCCATTAGTCTCATTTTCACGGATTTTTAAGAAAATTTTGTCCAGCTTGAAGGAGAGATGAGGTAGAGAGAGACAATGGGCAGGCCCTCCTGCAAATGAGATGATTTAAAGTAAAGTGGGACTCGCATGACTGATATTGGTTGTTTGTTACGTCCGCTTATCTTAGTGTAAATACTAAGACCATTGTAATGAAAAGGCAAGTATGCTTTCTATTTTGTAAGAGACATTCCTTTGCAATATACGGAGTAATACAATTAGTTAGCTCCTTGCACTTATCATTTCATCCATTACCAATCTGGGTTCTTGATCTTATTAATCTTTTGCATCAATTTCGTTCCCAATATTAAACAAATTAATATTATCATTGAGAGTGATATTAATTATCACTTCATCATCATCAACCTCCTACGATCCACAATTTCAACCATCACTTCTCCAAACTCAACAATTGTAGTAGCTTAGCCATCTTCTTCAAAACCAATCCCAAGGATATGATACCTTTTCAACATTTTCATTTGATTGATTCCATTTGCAGAATTTTTGGTTTGTTCATTTGCATTTTCTGGCTTAAGAATCCTATCAATGACATTCCCTTTTCCAAATCCTCATCACTATATTTTCTTTCTTGACCCATTATATTATTTTCTTCATATCTATTGCAGTCCAAGCAGTGGTACGTACGGTTGTGGGAAATTTTCTTCTACTCCACCGCCTTGAATAATTGCACTCTATCAAAGTGTATATATAAGCTGTTTATTTTTTATTTTTTTTTCTAACACAAAAAACATAAACATATGTTAATTTAATATTTTATAAGGGTACGTTATATAATCAATTTAAGAAATAATTAATAAGAGAAGAAATTTTACCTGTATGGACAGCTCAGTTGGTCAACATGAGTGAAGTTTGAGAATTTTTTTTACCATTATTAAAAGTGAGATGAGATAGAACCAGTGTAAAATCCATCCAATTATTCTTCGAAGCTTTCATAGTTTCAATGACATTTGTGTATGTGTAACTACACCAATATTAGACCATTTATTTGTTGACGTTGATGAGTGAAAATAAGATCTTTTAGTTACTTTTTCTATTCTTGTATCCTTTAATTATCGTTGAGATTTTAAACACCACAAAATCTTGATTACTGAAAATAAAATCTTTTAGTTGCTTTTTCTATTCTTGTACCCTTTAATCATCATTTTTTTTATTTTTTTATTTTTTTTTTTGAGTACTACAATCTAACCCTAAACATAGTATCTGCTCAAAATCGTTGAGATTCTAAACACCACAAAATCTCTTATAAACATTTCTCCGTACTCTCTCCTTTCAATTATTTGATCTAGAATGTCACTAACGTAACAAAGGGTTTGTTATTTCCCATCTCTCTCTCCATCTTTCAACCAAATCATTGTACTCATCATGTATTTCATTTGAATCATTCCCTTCAGACCCTCAATTCAAAAGTTTTGTTTTTGAGGGTCTGAGCTAGGGGTTTGGGAGACCTATAATTCAGACCCCTTAGTTCAAAAGGGAGAAGGTGGCGGGCAAGGAGTGCCAATTGAAAAAGAAACACGACGCATCTTAAGCACAAGACCTACACACTTTAAGTTTGTCACATATGGAAAATGATCAAATTATCACCGCTTTTTTTTTTTTTTTAAAAACATTGTTAATCTTGAATGTTTATTTAGTCAAGATTAATGGCACTCATTTAACTGCACCTGAGAAGATCAACCGCACACGAACTGATATATATATATATATATATATATATATATATATATATATATATATATGTGCACACACACGCGCATACGCACTCAATCTATTTACAATGAAGACCATATACCCATTTTAATTAAGTATATAATTTATGAACAATAGGTTAATAAATTCAGACAAATTATTTACTTATCTTCAAGTATGTCCATAAACGGTGTCTACAAAGTCATGAAATCAACACTGAAGGTAAATAAAGTCACAACTACAAGTTAATCATTTGAAATATAAGTCATAAGAAAACCCTAATTGTTTGCTAGTCAATCAAATTCTCTTAAATTCATGTCGAATGTGTAAAGATATTGTTTTTAAGTTTTGGTATTAACATGATATTTAAAAGTGATTATCAAGTTAATGAACTTCAAACATATTAAATATTTGAAGATTCACCTCTATTGTCGTAATTTTTTGAATCAGAATGTGATGAAATGCTAGTTTCAACAAGTGCAAATCTTATCTTATGTGACTTTTATGGAGATCTTGTTCTTGTATGTATTTCTTTTTAGCTCTGGAGTGTCATACAAATTGAAGATCCAGAATGTATAGTTGAGAGAAATGAGATGAAGAAGATGATGAATTTGATTATATATTGTTCAAAAACATTATTCTTAATTGTGGTTGGTCGTAGAAAATGATGACCCTTATCGTCTCTGTTTAATTTTTAAATGAACCGTATTTCGACGTTAGTCATAAGTCGCCTCTTATTATATTAAAGTCCACATTGCTATGTGAACCTTGGTCCATGGTATAAGACTGGGCCAAGGTCCGTGCGGTAGGCCATGGAGTTGGCCCAAATCCAATCGCCTTGGCCTCAGAGGCGGGCTTCGAGGTAGAGCGACGATTGTCTGGGGCCAGCTAGGCCCCTGGACCTGAGACTTGGGGCCCGGGTCCAACGCACCATCTTGCTCAGGTAGCCTCACCTGGGTCCCTTTTGTCCATCTTCAGCTTTCGGGTCTCTCTGTCGTTCATCGGCCAATTCTAATATCTCCATCAATTTTAATTCTTTTCGTTCTAGGGTGTCATAAAAGTTTAAGATGCAGAATGCATAATAGAGAGAAATGAGATGAAGATGATGATGAATATGATTATATATTTTTAAAAAAAAACACTATTCTTAACTGTGATTAGTTGAAAACAATGATGGCCTAGCTTTAACGTTTCTGTTTAATTTTTTTTTTAAATAAACCATACTTTAACACTAGCCATATATAAACCTTATCGAATAAGACCAAGGTCCACATTGCTATGCCTGGTCCATAGTATAAGCTAGAATTGATGATGTGTCGTTAACTCATATTTTAATTGCTAGTTTTTATATCAGCAAAAAAACTTCTATTGATTAAACTATATAAAAGCAAAAATAAAGTAATTTTACTAATCACAGCAAAATATCTACAAAAATATCCCCGGCCCGTTTATTCTTTTCCTAGTAATATAAAGATCTTATATTAGTCAATAATTGTTTCCAAAAAAGAACATAGCATTGTATTAGCTAGTAGCTATAGAATGAATTTCCGATATTTATGGTTTAATTTAGTGGAGTGCAGTTTGGCTTTTCGTCATTTGCAACTCTGGGAATGACTCTTGTAGGATATTTTAATAATAATTTAATATAGTTTTTTGGTTATATGAATTTCATAGTTGTTGATTTTTATATTTAAAAATATTCATTTAATTTTGTTAGTTGTATATATTTATAATCATTTGGACATTTAAGATTTTATATTTCTATAATCATGCTATAAAGATAAAATCTTTTTCCATTTAATATAACATAATAAGTAAATTCATTTTGTTTTAAAGTGGGATTAGACTACTATCCAATTTATTCAATGAATAAAAAGAAATTATAATAAAAAATTTGGTTCTTCTAATTTTATCCACATATTATTGATCAAATAATAAGGGGAAGATATATCAATTTGAAGGAATTAATTCATTTTAACTAATAATAGAAATATATATAGATATAATTCATTTTCACTAATAATAGAAATATAGATATAGATGTATATTTTATCCGTTTGTAGTCAATTGCATGCCATCATTAATGAATTTAAAAAAAAAAAGGAGTTTTTGTAGGATGCTAAAAATAGAAATGAATATCTTCATTCATCTCTTAAATTCAATGAGCGTCGTCGGCGGATGTAAATTATTAAGTATTTGTATTTTGTGAAGTGAGTATCATTTTACAAATGAAATAAATAGTTCAGTTGAAAAGCAAACTAAAGGAGAAAATTAAAAGCTAAGGAAGAAGAAGAAGAAGAAGAAGAAATGGAGGATTATGGAAATATGGAGTACGGATGGGGAGCAGGGTCGGCGGCGGCGATGGTGGTGATGGTGATATGCGTGCTGTTTTTGCCGTCGGTGGCGGGTTCGTGGTTGTTGCAACCGCCTCCTTTCTTTGTGGTTGTTCTGTTTCCCCTTTTCATCGTCGCCATTGTGGTCTACCTTTCTCACGTCTCGCACTCCCATTATTAACAAATTCACTTCATCTCTCATCTCTCTCGTACTTGGCTGGATGGCTTATTTAGTTTGTTTAAGAAAAGAAAATGTAGTTATTAGCTAATTATGTACCCTACCCACTTCTCTCGCTTATTTTGGACCTTAATTAGCTTGCTACACTCCCCTAATTCTGTGGTTTTTGTAGGGAGAACATTTCCCTTTTTTTTTTTTAAATGCCTTTGAGTTATAAATTTATGTTATTCCACCACTATAAAATTTGTAATGAATGTTTTTTGTGATTTGTGTTGGAAAATGTTATTTTCCCTTCCTAAATTTCCTTTAATATTTTCCCTCTATGATGTGACTTATATTCATTGAGTGTCATGAATTGACTCTTTTGTTTTAATAGGTTGAGAAAGTATATACGATAATACAATGTAATAGAGTCAGTAGTACTTCAAAAAAAATTGTACTACATTTGGGAGGAAAGTTTTAAGGAGGAGTACGCGTACCTAGTATTAGAGCATCCATATTAGTTTTTCTTCTTTCTTTTTTGTGGTGGTTTTTGAGGAGTTTTTGTAAGTTTGATTAAGAAATAGAATATGGGGGGGAGAAAAAAAAAAGAGAAAAAAATAAATAAAACAAAGCTGATGTTAACAAAATAAAAAAATAATAATAAATGTCAGACTCCTGTAACGTGCCCAGCGGACGCGTGTAGTGCACACGATAAACGTGCGAGAGGCTAAATGCACATGGGTCCCACATTTATGCCAAAAACCACTCCTTTGTAGGAGGTCCGATCCTTCAACCCTCTCTCTCTCCTCCATGTTGGCATTCACACTCTAAAAAATCGTGAAAAATGCACTGATGTGCATGTTCTTATTCATTTGTAATTCTTACTTTTGTTTATAATTAAGTTATAATACAATTTTTTAACGAAAAAAAACACACACACAAAATTGTTAGACCATCTCTAACGAACAAGCCGAAACACCAAAATGGGAAAAAAATGGCGTTGAACTCCTCCAGTCAACACGGCAATGTGGGAAAAAATGGCGTGAGATGAATAGTGCAGCATGCCAAATATGGCATTGCACTGTTCATCTCACGCCATTTTGGTGTGTTGTTCATCTTCTACGTCCTTTATTTAGTTTTAATGTATTTGTATATTTTATTAAATTGTTAAATATAAAATTTATATTATTAAAAATAAATTACATCATTTGAAAGATCTCATCAAGACGATTAAAACAAAACTAATATTGAATATAGATTAATTAAAAATGAAACTACATAAAGCATAATTTTAACAAAATTAAAGCAAATTACATATAAAATTACTTTAAACATACTTAAATTCTATAATCTCTAGTACATTTTTGGGATAAAATAATATTTGCATTATAATTATAATGGATAATGGATGCTCTATAATATATTATTGTGGAATAAAATAATATTTGCATTATAATTATATTTTATATTAAAATATTTAAAGTTATAATACAAAGTCTTAATTTGTGAGAAAATAAATTATTTTAGTGAAGAAATAAAGTTTGGTGTAATGATTTGGAAATAAAAAAATAATTGGTGTAAGAATATGCTGGGAATATTTCTTTTGGTGTAAAATTTGGTAAAGAGGGTTGGAGATGCTCTTAGAGGAAGAACTTTAGTATGCTGGAGATATGCAAAGTTTTTTTAGGGGAGTAGAAAATTAAAGGACAAAATCACCCCTTAAATCAAATATTAAAAACTCGTATATTGTTGGGGTTCAATCATGTATCATTGTCTAAAATTTATCATCGAGAAATCAATTGAGCCTACTTTCTCCTAATCATATGCATGTTGATGACATCACATTAACCAGGTCTCGGCTTGATTTCTTATCTTTTTCCTTTGATTTTGATTTCTTAACTTTTTTTAATTTTTTTTTTTATTTTGTACAAATAAAATTAATATATAAAAAAATGTATTATTTTAAAAACTATTGGTGAGATCTTTTAAATGACACACATTAATATTTTTTTTTTAATTTTTTTTACCAAATTTGCAAGTACATAAAGTCACTACTATAAATTTATAAAGTCACTATTATAAGTTTATAAAGTTATATTTGTAAATTCATAAAGTCACCACTATAGGTTAATAAAGTCAACTTTATAAAATTACCATTGTCAATTTGTAAAGTCACCACATCTTCATACAATCACCATGGTAGGTTCATAAAGTCAACAATATAAAATTATCAATTTATTATTATAGGTTAATAAAATCACTACGGTAAGTTTATAAAGTTACTACTACAAGTTCATAAAATCACTACAATAAGTTTATAAATCTACTAATATAGGCTTTTTAAACAATTATTGAAATGATATGTTATTTTTCTTTTATTATTTTTATGAATGTATCAGAGATTCAGAGTCCATGATACAATTGCTTGAATTATTTGGGTATTCTCTATCTTTTCTTTTCTTTTTTCTTGGAGTACAAGCCTTGTACCCGACTCAGAGAAACAAGCCAAACCAAGCCTATTTTAATATGGTTACCAAACCAAACTAAGTCACAAAGAGGTTTGGTGGCAAATTATATGATGGTTCAGATTATACGTTTATAGATTCGATAATTAACATATTATGTGTTATCATGCTATGTGTATGTAGTTACAGGTACATAATATGTCTAAGACACAATTTTTGGACCAGAATCCAAGTCAACCTTGTCCATGGTATAACGATTGAGGTTTGACCAGATTCAGATCTTTTATAGCTTTATACCCAAGAAAAAGAAGAAAAATGGATGGAGAAAAAGGGGCCCCAATGGCTTGCTTCTGCACAACCAAATGAAAAATAGAACTTAGCTGCGTATTCACAAAATAATTCGACAGGATCACCGATATAGAAGTTAAAAGAATCCCACATTTTACATCCTCAATGAACCGTTTATGGACCATTCTTCAGACTTCCCATCCAGTTGAACCTCATCATGACAACCGATCCGTTAGCAAATGTATTACCAGTTACAGTAAAACATACAAAGCTCTACATTAAACAAGCTAAAATAATAGGCAGATCCTATATTTAACCTTAATTACCCTACGAGCAGCAATTCAGAGCTACCCAATATTCACCCCACATTCTAGTGTCATCTCTTTAGCATCCTCAACATCATTCTCAGTTACTGGAGCAACGAGTCCTTTACTATAAAGTATGTCCAATTCGCGAAAATATGGACAGGATTTGTAAAGCTTCGGGCAACTCTTCACACTCTTGGTCATCTTCTTATAGTACTTGTTTATGTTTTCCCATTTCTCTTTACACTTTCTTGGAGTCCGAGTGTAACCCATGGTGGCCAATCCAGCAGCTACCTCTTCCCAAATGGATCCCTTAGGTCCATTTTGAAACTTGTCATCCAAGGCTAATCTAACTGTTATAAGCGCCTGCACTTCAGATTTTGGCCATCTCCTATTGCTTGAATCGTGCTTTGCTTCTTGACCATGAATGCTATTTTCATCATTTTCTGGGCATGAGACCTGGGCTGACGGGACTTGAATCTCTTCACCCAAGAAATTCTTAAGGAATGAAAGTAGAGCCATGCTCCTAGACGTTTCCTGAGATCTTAACTCTGCATCCCTCTTTGCCCTCTCGATTTCTTGCTGTTTCCAATCTTCTTCCCTCAGAATTCTCTCCTGTTCATTTTTCTCCATAAGCTCTATCAACTGTTTATGCATTTGTTCTTGTTTGTCCATCACTTTCCTCACCATGTCTTCTAGAAACAAAGCAAACTTCTGCTTTTTACTCTCTCCTCGTTCACCATCAGGTCCTTTTTCTCCCTCAGATGAGTCACTATCATCGGAAGAAAAGCTGCATGATAATAAATTTAGGGTCTTTAAAGTGATTCCATCAACTAAAATGTATTAGATATTGCACTACTACCATTTAGCACTTTCGGATTTCAAGCAAAACATCAGACATTGACAACTATTTTATCACTTCGTAGTTCTTACCACAACCGTTACGTTGTGATCAATAAAATCCACGTGACTAGTAAAAAATAGAAAAAGAAAAGCCTCAAATTCATCATACAAATCTTCAACCTTGAAGGCAAGTATCAATTCCACCAGCAATCCAAACAGTAATTTTTACTTTTTGACTGGTGATATCCATACAGTATTTAGATGGAAATAAAAACAGATATATTGCTTAACTTTGCTAATTGGAAACACATAACCTGATCTCTGCCCCCTTCACAAAAGGGCAGACCTATTCAAAACCCCAAATATTTTATGCCACCCATGTTCAGCAATACTCCATATGTTTTCTTGTGTTCAATTAACTAATTAAGACAATCCCACACACCAAATGTATAGTCACAAGGAGCAAATCAATACTACAAACCATCTCAAAATCTCAAGAAAATTTTGAATTGGAAATGAAACAATAGCACACTAAGTATATCATCTAATGATCCTACAATTTATTGCTATTAGCTCTCCGCTTGGCATGACAACCAGCTTCTCGAGCTCGCTAACCCTAAAAGACTAATACTTTATTTAGCAAATTGCTTCTCCTTTATTGCTTGGTGCAGTGGGGAGCAGACACATTGGTATATTAAGTTATTAACTAGAGAGTTCTTACTTCTTAAGCTGCTGTAGTCCCCATAAAGAATCACCCTGCTTGGGCCTATCTTTTACATAACAACTTCCTTTATGGAGTACCCCACCATAGAAAATTTCATATTCACTATGCCTCCATAACAACAACAATAACAATAATAAAGAATAGAAGAATGCCCTTCAAGGATTCTTTCTGTCCCTCTTTCTAAATAATTCCCATTTTAAAAGCCTGGAAAGATCGTTTTACTTCTTCTCTAAACTTTTTCTCTTCAGCTAAGATATGAACATTTCATATATACGAAATAAAATTCATAGAAACACTCAAATAGTCAAATCAATAATATAAAATGTCACAGAAATTTGAATCGGTAAGTCGTCAAAATACACAGATATTCAGAAACCTGATTTATTTACTCAAAACACATGAATATTTGTATACCTTAACTCAGCCTCCAAAGCACGCGCTTGCGAGATGATATTAGTAAATTGAGCATCAATCTCAGACTTCATTTGCAGCTCTATAGGCACCTCCGTCGCCGGACACCCGTTTCCGGCGACGGCGACATCACTCGCCGGCGTCAGAGCAACAGGACATTCACTTGTTGCCGCTCCGTTGTTCATCGTCGTCTGAACAAGAAGCCCTAACTCGCCGGCGTTACAGCTCAGCGAAGCGTCGTCACCACCACAGCTAGGTTCCGGCTCCGGGAACATCGTTAAGTTACGGCCTTGTCTAGACCTAACGGAACGGCGCCTTTTGCAGGGAGCGAAAATCGGGGGATGAATGGCAGCCGTTGGATTGAGGAAGAGTTCATCTGTGGGTTCGGGGAAAGGGGTGAAATGATCAGGGAGGGGAACGACGCCGTTCGGTAGCCGGCCGTCGGCGGTTAAGAATTCCATTTCGGAGGTTAAAGAGCAAGGCGGCGGAGAAGGAAATAAGTGGTAAAAAGGAGTAAAAGTAGGTAAAAGGAGATAACAGGGATTTATTCTATTTAGAAGAATGGGGGAAAATGCTTGAATAGATTAGCTGTTAAATTTTTTAAAGTTGTAAACTTGTAATTAAACTCATCAATATTTTATTTTGGTGCAATAAAATTCAAAAATTGATTAGTAACCTGTGATAATAAGTAACTAGAATTTTAACAACCCTTTGGCGACACTCCGACCTACTCTGACATCATTTCTGACCATAAATTGACTAGTGACCGATGCTGATTATCACTTGATTTGTGGTCGAAAATGGTACAAGAGTAGGTTGAAGTGTCGCAGGAGAGTTGTCGGAGTCCTAGTGGCGCAGGTCACTAACCAGTTTTTGGACTTCATTGCATTAAAAATAAAATGATGAGTTTAATTGCAACTTTAAAAAATTTAAGGATATAATTGACTTTTTAAATAAAGTTTAAGCGCCTATTTGACATTTTTCCCTTTAGAATTTGAAGTAATTTTAGTTCTTTCAAAATTATATATAATTAATAAAGTGCAAAATCTCCAATGAGACCGTTGCAGATTTTAGTGATTCTTTAAGACATGTTGAATTTTTCATAAGTATTACACTTTTTTTTTTTATAAGTAACTCCCCAACCCCTAATATTACATTTTGATTTAAAAATATTTCATTTTTCATCATAAATATTACACTTTCTCTCATAATTAACAATCAATCATTTTATCCATAATTAGTAGTACACTTTTTTTTTTCTTAAAAGTAATTGTTCAACTCTTAAATATTACATTATTTGATTTAAAAGTATTATATTTTCTTCAAAAATATTATACTCTCCCTGATAAGTAAAAAAAAAAAAAGACAATTTATTTCTGATTCCAGCATAATTATTACATTTTCATTTTTACCCGACACGTTGATTCACAATAGTTATACAGTGGACCCAGGACCCAGGATGACAGTGTTTCACTTGTCATGATTAACGATCACATTAATGGTGCTGTTTTATTCTTTAAAAAAAAATTGTGCCGAACATGTTTCTTAACATTAAGTTTAGGGGACGTTACCCAGGTAATAAGATGACCTCCAGCAATGTACGTAATGTGAGATTTTTGGAATGTAAGATTACTTAATGTGTTTGGTTTGGATTGTGGAATATAATATTACTTTGTTTGGTTAAGGGTTATATTTTAGGTTATATTATCAATTTACTATAATGTTCTCAATAATATATATATATATATATATATATATATATATATATATATATATATATATGTGTGTGTGTGTGTGTGTGTGTGTGTGTGTGTGTGTGTGTGTGTATTTATTTATTTATATGTATGAATGTATATATATATATATATCGATGGTTAATATTAAAAAATAAATATATAAATATACATACATGTATATTTGATTAAATAAACATATATTTATTTTATATATGTTATTGTTGTTGTTGTTGTTATTGTTGTTATTATTATTGTTATATAAGGATTAGTTAACAAGGCAAAGTTAGAATAATTCAAGGTAATCTAAGATTACTTAAGAAAATGGGAGTAATCACATTACCTTGAAAATATTACGGTCACATCAGCTTTAGGTAATATAACATTACCAGATAATCTATAACTTGAACCAAACAATGTAATATAATATTACAAGACTGGTAATCTCAGATGACTTAGAGTTTCTATATAACATCAATTGAAGATTTTATTTGTTTTTTTGTCATTCCAGGTAGGAAGGAGAGGGATGAGAAGGAGAGAGAAAGCAAGGAAAAAGAAAAAGAAAAAAAAACGCTAACACGCAAAAGGGAAGGCTGACAATTAAAAGGAGACCATTTACGTCAGCTAGCGCAGCAGGTGCGCAAAACGCACACCTGCTAGCTTATTTTTCAGACCTAAGCTATTATTAAGGCCCACAAAAATACTTGAACTTGCAGGAATAAAACTCCAAAAAAAAAAAAAAACCACATCTCACACTAGTCTAAAAATCATATGTTGAATTTTTTTCCTCAAAATTTGAGCAAAAATCACTGATGTGGTTGCTCTAAAATATGTTATGAACATAAAACAAAGTGCCATGATTACAATATATGTTGTAGTGTCTAGTTTATTAACATTAAGCTTTAAATTTATGAATATCCGTTTACTAACGGAAGAATCTCACTAATTTTCTAGAAAATTGGAGATATTAAAAAATAGAAACATATTTACTATCACAATTTTGCATTCTGAAAAAATTAATTTTCTAAAAAATTAGAGGACTTTTAAAAACTATTTTCTAATAGTTGGTTTAGAAACCTGAAAAATATGTGGCCACAGTTTAATGTTTCAAAAAATACAGGGGTTAAACTATAAGTTTGGCTAGACTGATTTCATTTCGTTATCTACCAGCCACTCAACTTCCAAGCTCTGGTAGTAACAGATTCTGCTGGGAAACGAAAATGGCTTCAACACCTCTGCTTCTCCCACATGGTAAGATTATCAGAAAACCCGTTTCGATAACCATGAACCTTGTTGTATTCATCATTGGTGCTGCAAGGTTTGACAAATGACAAGTACTGTGTATTTTCTTGTACGGTTCAATCAGCATTTGCTAATGGATTATCCACCAATCATCAAAGAATATCCAAAGCCCAGTTTCAGTGTTTCCTGATGGGAGCCTCAGAGAATGGTGGGAACGGGAAAGAGGTCGCATTGATTAAGCGAAGGGAGCTAATTGGGTTGGGTTTGGGTGCTTCTGCGGGGTTCTTAATGGGTTCATCTAGTGCCCTAGCAGCCGGATTGCCCCCTGAGGAAAAGCCCAGATTGTGCGACGATGCGTGTGAGAAAGAGCTTGAAAATGTATGATGAGGTTATATAGCTCCCTCAATCTTCACATTATTTTATTTTATTTTATTTATTGGTTGCATTTCATTCGGCGAGAGCTGTTTTGTGTGTCAAAAAAAGGGTACAGTGAAAGTTCAAGAATCTTGAAAGAAAACTATAATTTTTTACAGGCAATCTCACTTTCCCACGGTATAATTCCAAAATTTATGAAAATATAAACTTGGTTCACCTTATTCCTTATTATTCTTCATTGTTTGTGAACCTGTTAGCATTCATTGTTTGTCAATACATGCTCTTTTGTAGCAAAATGTTAGGATCAAGTGCTTACCACTTACGCCAAAAGCTAACTTGACCTTTACCGCCTCCGCCCAACAATTCCTCCCATCCCAACACCATCTTAAACTTAGCTCTGATACCACTTGTTTATCAAACGTTTACCATATACGCCAAAAGCTATAACTAGTAGCGAAAGCGTAACTTTATTTCCTTATACCACCACACATTTTCGAGACACTAAGTGTTGGACTTGGCCTTTTAAGCCCTTTACCTGCCTCCGCCCAACAATCCCCGGTGCTAGACTTGGCCTTTACCGGCCTCCACCCAACACGAAATAGTGTTGGATTTCCATCACTTGAGATTTGACTTTTGAGTTGTTCTTAAGGTGTAAATGTTAATCAAATGGTGTGAATTTAACGAGAAAATATGGAACAAGGCTATTGTCGTAGCAGCTTACTGTATGTTATGGATTTGCCAAGATGGAATAGCTACTGCTGTATTTCATGGCTTCTCAAGTTGTCTTTTGGTGTACACAATCTGATGCATTCTGCTTCCTTTATCCTTAATAGTTCATATTCTTAGATATCGATATTTGTAGACATTTACTATCTCGTCTAATAATGCTTATGGATGTTTGCATCATTTTGTGATGCAAAAGTTTATTTAGAGTGTTATTCTCTAACTGAAATGCAATAAACTAAAACTGGAATCTTCTGGTAAATTAAGGTTCCTATGGTAACTACTGAGTCCGGTTTGCAATACAAGGACATCAAAGTTGGAGGCGGCCCTAGCCCACCTGTTGGGTTTCAGGTACATTCCCTCATTGCTGAAATCTTCAATCTGTTACTGACAGTTTGGAAATCATGCATCCTGTCTAGTAGATGATTCTCTGACAGTATAGGCAATACCTCATCATTTTTTGTCTATACCATAAAGCTTTATGGTAACTCGGTTAACTCCAAACCTTATTCACCTCGAAATTTTGGTGTAAATTGAGAAATAAGTTCTCTTAATTCCCATTTGATTCATGAAAAAAAATTGAGAAGGAATTGGATATGAATTCCATAGAAAAGAAATTACTTGGAATATTTATTTCATTGTTTGGTTGGTTGGAAATAACTTGTTGAGAATAATTGGTATGAAAACTCAATGCCCTTACATAATAAAGATATGCAAGGGTAATATAAGAATTTATTTTGTATCTTTTCTTTCGAAATGTATAGAAAATTGAAACATAAAATACTTAAAGAAGACTAAGGAATTCATTTTCTTTGGAATAAATTCTCCCATCAACCAAACAAGATAAAATTTGCTTTTCCTCAAATTTGAGGAAAAAAATTCTTCTAGGAACTTATTTTCCTGTGAACCAAACAGGTTAGGAAATTGCTACATGTAAAATGAATAAGTTTATTCAGCAACATTCCCTGAACTACCCCTACAGGGAGCTGAATGAAGAACCACCTTTTGGGTTAAGGCCTACTTGAGTTGAGACTTATGGGCCTGCCAGCATATATTACTTTCTTTGCTGATACCATATCCAATTAATAATGACAGGTAGCTGCTAATTATGTTGCCATGGTACCATCTGGACAAATCTTTGATAGGTAATGTTACATCACCTACTTTCAGTGGCCACTTACTTGAATAAACAAATTATCTATTTATTTATTTATTTTGATTCCAATTCCTATTACTACCAAACAAAGAAACTTCTCCTATTTAGACCCATTACAATTACCAAGTCTTTGATTCCAATTCTGATTCCGATTTCAATGTTTGAACCAAATGCCTCCTAAGTAGCAAATGATGCTAATGTGTATAATACCGAAAGGGATGGGTGTGTGCTTTGAATTTGACATTTGAGCCTAACTCTCCAGCCTCTCCTTTTATGTCGTGGATTAGAGAGAAAAAGGCTGTGATAACCTTTGAATCTGTGACCTCGTACAGAGTAAAGACTAGAGAGTGATACCTCAGCATAGAAGGAAAATGCCAATGTGTAACTTCAATATGAAATCAATAAGCTGCCCAAGATTTTGAGATGTTGTGATATTGGGTTTCTAAACCCAATATCATATCCATAGATCAAATATTCAAATCCATTGTGGACTTCTGAATCCACAGTTTAACTCAATTTCTATGGCTTGTGCATTAGTCTATTGCTGTTGTATAGAAGTAGTTTCATTATTTTCCAAGCTAGCTAGGATGCAAATAGACTTATATAAGCTTTGCATCTTCTGTTCTTTCTGATTTCCTATACTTAACCATTTCCTGATTTTCAAGTTAACAGTTCTCTGGAGAAACGTCAACTTTATATTTTTCGAGTGGGTTCTGGTCAGGTAAAACTCCATTGGATTGTTTAAATCAATTTATATTTTGGAATAACTCCAATGATGATATCAATAAGGATAACTATTTGAGTGTAAGATTTATTTTCTCATCACAAATTATTCATGTAAACAAAAATAAAAACTGTTAAATTTATCATTGTTTGCCACATATATAGAATATATATGTATGCAGCTGCTCAACACATTCAGAAAACAACAATCGCTATATATAATCGGCAATTAAGCAATTTTCTTTCCAGGAAACATTGCAGGGGGATGGTTTAATGAATTTCTTGTCAATTAAAGTCAAGCAATAATAACAAAATTCAAATGGACTGAACTGTGCATTGCATTTCAATCTTCAACTGATTATTATGATGATTTTAAATAGGTGATCAAGGGACTTGATGAAGGTCTCCTATCCATGAAAGTTGGTGGCAAACGTCGACTTTACATTCCGGGATCAGTAAGTTGTGTTTGTACCATTAAGTTTTCTCTTGCATGGATGAGATTAGAAATGTAAGGTTAGAAAAGCAGCACATACCCCATTCCCTTTGGTAGAAGATCGACTCATAACCCTTTCCCCTTTTGGATTACAATAAGCTAAGGCTTTGGAATACTAAACTGTGCATATTGTTTATATGTACACTCAAAAGATACAAAATGAAAAAGCAGAAGAGAGTTAAGTGTAGGGAACACAATTGCCACTTTAAGCTTTGATCTTTATGAAAAGGAAAGCCAATAACCTCTATATAACATCACAAAGGCGGAAACCTAAAATCAGTCGGTGGTTCATCTATGATAGTAATTTGTAGAAGTCGTCTTTTATTTGAGGGTGACAAGAGAAACCTGCAGTCACTACCCATGGGGACCACTAGGAAGTAAACCAGCCTAGGTTGGTCTAATTTGGGGGTGACGAGAGAAACCTGCAGTCACTATCCGAGGGGACTACTAGGAGGTAAACTAACATAGGTTGGTCTATAGGCCTATAGCTGACTGACTCAAACCAAGAAGGCTGAGATTCAAACTCGTGACCTTGTTACAAGTTTGTATCTTTAGCCATCTTGGCTGGAGTTATTCCCCGAAGAAGTCTTTTCTTGAAAATTGAATAGATTGCTCCATATAAATGAAGCTTTATGTACATTGTGGTGAATCTTAGCTTGTAAAGTATATATTGTTTCTCCACTCTAAATCTGTGTTGCCTTGTTATATAGTTGGCATTCCCAAAAGGTCTGACATCAGCCCCTGGAAGGCCAAGAGTGGCTCCTAACAGCCCAGTTATATTTGATGTGAGTTTGGAGTATATACCAGGCCTTGAAGATGATGAAGAGTAATTAATTAGTTTGTTCTCCAATCTTTGCACTTCTTCCCTATCTCATGGACCATAGAAACTTGAGAAGAAGATTGAGGCTCATTGTTCACACTTGTATACTCACATTACTTCATTCTTTATACAATGATATGATAGAGCAAAGTTTTCTATTATATACTTGCATATATGGAATGAAAAGTTTATTAGATTAGATTATTGAATTATAGATTAAACAATTTACTTTTTATTATATGTTTGTTAAACACTTTTTTTTTTTCAAAAAAAAATGTGCTTGTTAAAATGAAAGGGAAAAATTACATTTTTGGTTCTTAAGGGTGTGTTTGGAAATTAGAAAATGACTTTTGAAAAATGTTTTTTAAAAAATGAGTCATTTTTCATAAAATAGTTTCATTTTCCAGTGTTTGGTTGCATTACGGAAAATTGTCTTGGTGTGATTGTTTCATTTTATGGAAAATGAGTAGAATTGTATAATTAAACATTTTAATTATTTTATTTAGAATATAAAATATTTATAATATTATTAAATATAATTTTATTTATTAATTAAAAAAAACAAAAAACAAAAACACAACACTAGTTTTCGGTGGAAACTAGAGCGCTGAGCTATATATATATATATATATATATATATATATATATATATATATATATATATATATATATATATATATATATATAAAATATGTATATACCTGTGTTGCCTGTCGAAAGCATCCTGGATCTGTCACCGGAAATATATGTTTTTAAGGTAGTGTTCATTGGAACACGACACAGTGATCAACTCTTATTTCTCTTCGAATTTCTACTTCAACTTCTGGTGCACAAGTTTTGTGGACACCAAATATAACCGGACCTATGATTTTCGTAAAAAATCTTATTGTGAGTGCGGTGGAAAAAGACTTCCGCCAAAATGACCTTATTTTCCCCAGTCAACGAAAAATGTTTTCTGTTGACTGGATTTTCCAAGCAGATCAAAACACTGGAAACCCGAAAAATGATTCAATCATTTTTCGGGTATCCAAACACACCCTAAGTTATACCAGTAGTATAAGTTTAGTTTTTGAATTATACGCGTGACAACCTTTAACCACTTAGTTATGTGCAAATTAACGATTTTAGTTCCTCAGAGACTATTTTTGCTAACAATTTGTCATTTAATAAAGTGACTGATTTGGTCCTTCAGGGGCTAAAATCACCACTTTACGCATAGCTTAATAGTTAAAAATGATCACACATATAACTCAGAGATTAAGTCTGTATAACAGGTATAACTAAATGACAAAAAATGTAATTTTTACAAAATGAAATTATAAATTGCTCATCACTAAGAAGGGATTATGGATGTTAAAGCAGTTAAACCCTTCATCTTTGAGTGGCTTTTCTTATACTATAAAAAGTAGTTACAATCGCATACTTTGCTGTTGTACCCAATAAAAAATATTTATATATAATTAACTCATAAAATCAAGTAAATCTATTAAAATTTGAAAAAGCTCATTAACAAAGACTTTGCAATAAATGAACGCAACAACAAACAAAAAGTAAAGAATGTAACAAACAAAAAATATTCGAGTGTAGTAAGTACTTGTAGATGGCTCATTACGAACTATATTTCTTAATATAGTATGGAATATCGAATATTGTAGAATAATCCGTTATTTTATTTGTGAACCCTGTAAAGAGGAAAATATTTATATTTAGAGAAAAGTAATTTATGGCCTTATAAACATGCCAATTATTAATGTCATCCTTGAATTATTAGTAGTGTAAATCTTGCCCTTAATTTTAGGAAGAAAGATGGGCAATATATGTCACGTTTTTAAAATTGAAGGGCAACATTTATACACTAATAATTCATGTGTGACATTAATAAGTGATATATTTGTGAGGGGCATAATTACAATTTTCTCTAAATGAACATTAAGAATGGGTAGACATCAAATAATACTCCGTATTTTTCTAGAAATAAATAGCAATTGATGGTACAAATTTTGATATAGATATGGTGTGTGTGGGTGCAGTCCATTGGATGGAGGTTGCATTATACTGTCAAATCTAATATACCATGCATGGCAAATTACACCATGGAATACTGATGTTTACTATATAATATATATATAAAGGGTGTGTTTGGTTGACATGTTTAGCTATTATGAATGGTATCAAAGTCAGTGTTATTATTTGGTTGATAGATTTTTAGAACACTACTATAGGTTTTGATTACCCCCTCGATCAATTGAAAAATTCATTCCCTAATAAAATAAAGGTTTCATTCCATTATTCCTCCTCAGCCGGCAGCCGCTTCCCGCCATAACTATTTAGATTTTTGTTTTTATTTTTTTGTTCATATTGGTACTTTAGATGTCTTTATATTAGAACCAATTGTCTTGATTTTTTGTTCTTGTATTTTTAAAATCTTTATTGCCATTATAGGATCATACATAACCAAACAACAATATTGATAATCATTCCCATTTCACTCTACTACCAAACATACAAAATACTTTCACCAAAATCCATTATCATTACCAAGTATTTGATACCCATTTTGATTCCGATTCCCATGTGCGAACCAAACACACCCTAAATGTTGATTTGTAATGTATTAAAGATACATTTTTAATAGTATATCTAAAATCGAACTTTCAGTACAGTAAAAATGAAATTTAAAAAAATGAACATTCAATGTATTAAAATGAATTTTGAATATTTTTAAAAAATTAATTTTATGTCAGTCATTCATGCATCTTGTAAAAAATTAACCATGGTTTACGGTATAATGATTGATGTTGACATGACACCTTCAGATCAATAATCTCTTGTTTACTTATTTAGCAACATTGATATTTTTTAGATTAATTAAAATCGGGTATTAATTCTTTAATGAATGTGTATTTATTTTATAACAATAATACACACTGTTAAATTAATGCCCAATATAAAAATTAAAATAAGTAAATAATTTAATATAATTTTTAAATATGAAAAGTTAATTAATATAAAATAAAAATAAAAATGTATACTTTATCCATGCACTTGATTACACAACATATTTTATATTCTCATTAAAACCTTACCAATATTAGTCCTTATATAATGGGAAAGACATTATAATCCCACCCTCCTCTTAACGGTAGTGCCGCACTCATTTTACCTAATTCTAAACCGACAAAAGCAATGGTTACTTTATTAGATGACGAGGGAAATCCGCATTCACTACTTGAGAATTTGTACTGGTAAAACACAATAAAACACCAAAATGCACAAAACCAAGTTGAGGAAGCAAGGAAGTGGCTTCGAAAAGATTGGAAGATTTCCATTAAAGCCATCTACCGGGAACAAAACCAAGTTGCTGATGCTCTTGCTAACAGCCACCTGCAGAATGAGTGGGTGATCCTTACAAACTGCCCTCCTGAAGGCGAGGAGGCCTACTTTAGAGATCTAGCGTGTGTCATCTGCTACCGTAGAGTTCTGGAGCCGACTAGTTAGTTTTCTCCCTGGGTCCCCCGCTCCTAGCATGATAAAAAAAAAAATACCAAGTACTAATGAACATATACTACAATGTAATAGGGTCAGTTGTATTAAAAAAATACTAAGTACTAATGTGACATTTGGTTCAAAAAATAAAAATAAAGGGAATAGGATAGAATTCCAACATGAATGGGATAAGAAAGGAATACAATAGGAATACTATTATACTATTTGGTTTGAAGGGGAATAAACAAAGAATTATAGGAGGAATAATATTTTTTTGTGTTTGGAGTTTGGTTGGACTAAGAAATAGAAAAAGAATATCATTTAAATAACTAAAATACCCTCATTCAAAATAAAACACATACAAATATATATACATCTTCACCCGCCATAAAATAATTAACAACATACAAAACATACAAAATAAAATCTATTATATTATTTCAAAAGCAATTCTTAATAAAAAGATATCGAATGCCAACTACCGAAAAATAAAATAATACATTGTAAACAAACTGAGTTTCTCCCATTCAGTTCATGTACCACATGTGTGTACACACACACTCACCCACACACACATGCATATATACATACTCAAAATTTGGAGGGAAAAAATAAGCATAGAAATAGATAAATATTTACGAACATATGGAACTGAAAAAAAAAAAAAACAAAAAAAAACAAAACAAAAAAGAAGCTATATATACACACGCACATACAAAACTTTAAAAAAAAAACATAAAAACATATTATCCTACCTTAGTGATGATGGGAAGTTGACAAATTAATCGTAAGCGGAGTTTGAAGGATGCTTGGAAATATATGTATTTATATGAAGGATTTATAATGGTATTTTTGAAATAATAAAAAACAACTATTTCGAATGGACTAGGAATAACTAATACCAAAGGAGACCTTGGAAATGGCTATTCTCAATTTCTCGTTACAAAGGGAATAGCCAATTTTGTAAAATTTTATTTGTTACGTAAAATCGAACCAAACCGCGAAATATATTTATTTCACAAAATAATATTTTGTTTTCAATGGACTCCACAAACTAAAACGTCACGTAAGGGAATACCTTAGAAACGTCAATATTCTCCAACTTAATTATATTATCCTTTCCTAGTCGCCTAACTAAAGCAGTTGAAAATTCACAATCTAAAGTTGGCAAAGGCAACCAACCTTCACTCTCTGATATATACATGTTCTACAAGATTGAAGCGTCACATACTATCTAATTCTTTATACGTATATTATTTTAATGATGCTTTGCCTTTCTTAATCCAAATATATAGACTTTATTATGGAGAAGGTTTAGCTAGCCACATCAGATCAGATCAGTCTATACTCTATATATTCGATCTAGTTGCCTAAAATTCAATTTAAATAAACAATTAAAAATCATGAACTAAATTATTAGTATAATTTTTTTAAGTACTATCGACTCTGTTATGTAGTTGTCTAAGGCCGGCCTTCTTGAGTGGGGCGACCTCCTTCTAATGCACCTCCTCTGATTCTCTGGCCCTGACGAAGAGGTTGGCTACTAAATGGGCCATCTGTACCGTAGATAGCGTGAGTTAGTAATAGACGAAAAATAAGAATTGTGTTGGACTAAGTAGGGCGTCTTTACTTGCATTATGTCCTGAGCCAGATGCTCGCCGACCTGGTTGGTCGACCAATCCTTCGTCATCAGTTCAGGAGGTGGTGCGGCCGCGCAGATTTTGCTGAGCAAGGCGGTCGTGTGGTCGTCTCCGTACTTCAAAAGAACATCAACGAGCGAGGTCGTCAAGATGGACTGGACCGGCAATGTCGCCAAAGGAGAGCGATCTCCTCGACCTGGAGACCTCTTCTTTTCCTCTCTTGGCCACAAACCAGGTGACCACCACATCTTTGCGTGGGGAAGTCTAGTGGGACCCACCTTGTGTGGGCATTCAGACTGATTGGACCGAGATCATTCCCTTGAGTATCCTTCGAACATATCACCTATAAGCGCATGGCACTTCGCTCACGAATAGTAAGCTTGCCTTTAGCCCTTTGCATGACCGCCATGCGGCCACCATGCCGCATGATCGACACATGTCGCATGACACCCTATATATACCACATTTAATATTAAGAGGACTTTTGATTGTTTTCACTATTAAATAGCTAAGTAGCTCGGGACCTCTAACCCACTGTCACGTAGACCGGATTACGCTTAGGGTAAGAATTGATGTACCCGGAAGTACTAAAATACCTTTTACCGTATGTCATCGTGTGATTGCGTATTTACTATATCAAAGCGAATGAAATCATGATAAAGAAGGCAAAAGAACACACAAATTGAAGAATAGGAAAATGACGGAAACTGAGGAATTATGATTAGGATCACCCAAAAAAGCGAATGAGATCACACAGATCGAAGAAGAGGAAAATGAACAAAAAATGAAGAATTATAATTGGAATCACCGAAAAAAGTGAATGAAATCATGATTAATAAGGCAAAAGAACACACGAATCGAAGAAGAGGAAAATGAAAGAAAAATGAAGAAGAGGAAATGAATAATTACGATTTTTTAAGTCACAAATCCATTGTATTTATATGTGGAAAATGTGATCATTATAAATTTATATGATTTCTCAATGAAAGTGTAATAGTTTATTTAATGTCTTTAAACACTAATTCTAGATGTACTTTTGTCCAATGATATTTATATGGGAAAATGGTCAAATAGGCCCTCAAACTTTACCCGAAAAGTCAATTAGGTACCTAAACTTTTTAAAGGTGCAATTAAACCCTTTAACATCTTACTTTTGTGCAATGAGGTCCAAAAACAGGTTGGTGACCTGTGATAGTAGGTTAGAAATCATTTCCGACCAAAAATCACTGCAGGCGACGGCGACGGTCGCCGGAAAAGTCAACCGGCNGACCAAATCTGGTTTTGACGGAAGGAAGGAAGCTTCCTACGGCTACGCGGCAAGACATTTGGTTTTATTGTATGCAATGTCGAAGAGCGAGGAACAAGCTATCGGAATCCCCTATAATCTGGCCTATCAGGCGCCACCGCCACCACCGCAGCAGCAGTACTTTGTTCAACAAAACCCTTACCAAGCTGGCGTCACCCCTCCGAACGCCATCGTCGGAGACCCCAAGGGAATTCCGATTCAGCAGACTATGTACCGCGACAATCCGGCACGGTTCAACTGCATCCACTGTGGCAATTCTGGACTTACCCTTGTCAAGTAATTTTCCTGATTTGTTTTCCCAATTTGAGCTTTAATTTCTTGTTTCTAGATATTTACACTGTACATTATAGGCTTTCCTTTCTTCTGCTTAATCTGATAGATATGTAAAAAGATGTTGGCTTGATGAACTCTTTTCTTTTCTCATCATTTCTTACTTCTAAGACTGAATTATTGGATCCAGTAAGCAATGGCAAGATTCCAGAGAGGCGACTGACTTTTCCGGCGACCGGCTCCGTCGCCGGTAGTGGTTTTTAGTTGGAAATGATTTCTAACCCGCTATCACAGGTCACCACTATGTTTTTGGACCTTATTGCACAAAAATAAAATGTTAAAGGGTTTAATTGCACCTTTAAAAAGTTTAAGTACCTAATTGACTTTTCAGGTAAAGTTTGAGGGCCTATTTGACCATTTTCCCTATTTATATTACAAAATTGTCCTGAATTTGGATGAAAAATTTCACAATCACTATCGTTATTAGTAGAATAGATAGATATATATAGATATAGATATTATACATAACTAGTATTTTCGCCCGTGCGTTGCACGGAATAGATTTGCTATAATATTTTAAGAAGATTTGGATCGATATAAAATTATATAAATTATAACATCAAATATTATATAGCGCAATTGATGAAATTTGTTGGACCGATTATGTTTTCTGATGTTTTCTACTTTTCCTTAAATTAGAGAAAATAATTGTCCAATTACCCGTGCGATCCACAAATAAATTTTTTATTATATATTTAAATAATAAAAATAAAGATAAAATTATAAAAAAAATTTAATATTGAACATGTACATTTATTTGATTATAAGATTTGTGCATATGTAAAAGTATTACTCAATTAATTGAATAATATATGACTTGTTTGTCTACAATTATCTTAAAAAGATCAATATGTAATATGACTTATGTAATTATATTATTACTAAATAAATATGGGAAAATTTAGAAATAATTTAATTATAATTATTATAAAAATAAATTCAAAGACCAATGTTTAGTTTAATTATCATAATAATTATTAGGCAATTATTAATAGTCAATTACACTAATATATGTGTAAGTATACTTTTATAACTTAAAGTATATTCATGTTCACTGTATCGCATTGGATTTTTTCTTCCTCCTCGATATTTGAATGAATTAATTGTAATTATTATAAATAATCTAACAACCCATGTTTAATTAATTTTTTTCAAGTTTAAATAATTTAAAGTTTTTAAAAGGAAAGTGTAATTAACTTTTTCAAAAGTTTTTTAAAATTAATTTCCAGTCAATTAGTAATGTCCTTTTCCTTTCCAATTTGCCTAATTTCCATTTCTTTTTTCGTTCGAATATCTTTTTATATTTTTAATCAATTAGTAAAATCAGTTTTCTTTTCCATTTTATCTTTGCTATTGTTTGGACGGGAATTTCACAAAGGATTATTTTATATTTATTATTAGTAGTATAGATATAGAAGTATAGATAAGTATTTGAATTATTATTATTGGTGTAAATAATAATTAATAAATTATTTTTCTTATAAAATTAGGCCGAATTTGTTTTCATTATTCACAATTATAATGGTTTAATTATTCTCAGAATTTGGTAAATAAAATTTTGTTACCAATTAAACTTTATTAATTTTTTTATCAATTAATTAATAATATTAGTTTGTGCAGTATAGAACACATCCAGTATAGTACAAAATTTTAAGAAGAATTTACCAAATAGTTGATTACAATCCACTCCTCCGGGAGCCTTTAACGATCCAAAATCTTTGAATTTGAACATGTGTTTGTAAATGAATGCAAGTTCCCTAAGGAAGATCATGAAATTTAAAAAACCAAGCAAAAAGCTGAAAAAACTCAAAAAAAAAAAAGAAAAAAAAGCATCATACTAACAACATAAAAAATGCATAACAATAAATACAAAATAAAGCAATATGACCAAACATGACCATGATTTTATTTCTATTAAATAAAACAATATACAATTAAGCAATATTAAATAAAACAATATCTTGATCGCAACAACATAATTTGCAGATTTGAATGTGGGGAGGTCTGGAATAATTGCACTGCGTTCTGCGTTTCTCTTTTAAAGTCCACAATATAGGATTAGGCAATCCAAAATCTTTGAATTTGAACATGTGCTTGTAAATGGATGCAAGTTCCCTAAGGAAGATCATGAAATTAAAAAAACCAAGCAAAAAGCTAAAAAAAAAACTCAAAAAAAAAAAAAGCATCATACTAACAACATAAAAAATGCATAACAATAAATACAAAATAAAACATTGTAGAATTGTAGGATTAGATTAGGGATTTATATAAGGTTGTATCTTATTACGATAGAATTGTAGTAGGATAGGAATTGTAATGTAGAATTGTACAACGAATAGGAATATAGGAAATAATCGCATCCTAAATATTTGTAAGACTGTTTTGAGCGGGAAGTTTAAAGTGAGGATTTTGTTTTTATATATATAAAGATAAAGATTATAGATAGATTATAGATTATAGATAGATTATAGATAGATATAGATAGATATAGATTTTATTGTTGATTCTAATTGATGACTGCAGGTATACTAATACGAATGGAGGGAGTATTATAACAATGTACTAATCCTAATGTATAACAATGTTTTGATGCTATATGATTTCGTGTTTTAATATTATTGTACTTTTAATATTATTTTATTGTTTTAATTGTTTTAATGTACAATATTTTGGGCGGGAAATAAGATTTCGTTTTTTGAAGATTTTGTTTTTATATATATAAAGATAAAGATAAAGATTATAACAATGTACTAATCCTAATGTATAACAATGTTTTGATGTTATAGGAACTGTATTACCATATTTTATAATATTACGCAAACCATAATATTATAGGTCTGTTTTGGGCAGGAAGTTAAAACTGAGGATATTGTTTTTATTAATAGTATAGATTGCATTGCAGAGAAAAATATATATACTGAATTATTACCATTAGTAATTCTAGTCTAAAATTGTATTACGAATAGGAACATAAGGAATAATATATTTTATTAGGAATTCTATTTTAATTTACAATTGTATTAGGGATAGGAACTGTATTATCATATTTTATAATATTACGCAAACCATAATATTATAGGTCTGTTTTGGGCGGCAAGTTAAAACTGAGGATATTGTTTTTATTAATAGTATAGATACATTGTATCTTTTTATTCATTAACAATACTACAAAGTTTCATTACGTACTCTGATGAATTATATATAAATCGAAAATGATGTTAACCGTAACTTGGATACTGTGCATAAAACATTCTTTTTTTTTTTTTTTTTTTTGGAAATAACATTTAAAAAAAAGGGGGGAATGTTTTTTCGCACATTATCCAAGTTATGGATAATCTGCATAATTTTTTTTAATGTTATTTTTTAAAAAGAATGTTTTTTTTTTTTTGAAATGGCATAAAATTAAACATTCTGACGATTGCATTAAGCATTGGCAAATTTCCAAAACTGATTTATGTTAGTGCTGTTAGCTAGTCAAGTTCTCCTTAGGAATATATTGCATCGCGCGCATGTCATACTTGCACATATTACCTAGTTTTAGATTTTCATTACATTTTTTTGAAAAAAAAAAAAAATTCATTACAATTCCTGATTTTTTTATAAATAAAAAATGCTTGGTTCTCTCCCAAAATTTTCCTCCTTTAAAATCTCTCATAACATGTCTTATTCATTTGTATGGATTGATTAACTCCACCAACTTATTATTAAAGATTAAATCATCCAATAAAAATGAGCCATGTCAATTGTCAGGAAAGAAAATAAAAAGAAGAATTTTAGGGTGCGTGTTAGGAATATAGCGGAATAATGCGGAAGCGAATAATCGAAAATTGAGAATTATAGAAGTTAAATAATAGGGAAAATATATAATAATGACAAAATAATAAAATAGAATATATATATTATCACTCAAAAAGAATTAAAGAATGAATAATATATATGTATGCTACGTGAGGTAATTAAAGACAAGGAAAGAAAGAATTCAATTGAGGTGTGAATTACAAAGCAAATTCCTAGAGTATTTATACATTACAAAATTGAGTGAAATGCGGCAAACACAAGGAAATCCAACAATAGCGGTGGAGAAGTGTAGGAACGTGAGCATGCATGCGAAATCATTGGAGGAATGGTCCAAGATTAATTTGAGCCACATATCAATATATCATATTCTAACAATCTCCATCTTGGATCAAATTTATTGCAGAATTAGCAACTGGAACAGCCGACTAAATTCAAGCATTGCTTGAACTTAGTAATGCATGTCTGCTGGATTCTCCAATGTGTGAACCTTCTGGACAACAATATCTCCTGCAGCTACAACATCTCGGATGAAATGCATTTGACAGCTCTCGGGTTTAATTTACCCGTACTGGAATGAGCATAAGCAGGACATCCAAAAACTCGTAACATAGAGTAGTCAACAGGATTACCTGACCAAACTTCTTCTGGAATTTTGAAATCGAGGGATGAATGTGGAGACCTATTTACCAAATAGGATGCAGTAGAAACGGCCTTGGCCCAAAAATCACGCCGCTTCCATAACCCAGCATTAGAGAGCATACAATGAGCTCTCTCTAATAGAGTCCTGTTCATACGTTCGGCAACACCATTCTGCTGGGGTTTTCCAGGCAAGGTCTTGTGCCTGGCAATTCCTTGTGTTGCACAGAACTCAGTGAAATCTGACTCACAGAACTCCAAGCCATTGTCTGTCCTGAGCTTCTTGACCTTTTTTCCTGTCTGAGTCTCAACGAGAATTTTCCACTTTTTGAAAATAGAAAATGCCTGATTTTTGTGTTTCAGGAAATAGACCCAGACTTTACGAGAAAAGTCATCAATAATAGACATAAAATATCTACAGCCTCCCATAGACTGGAATTTAGTCGGTCCCCATAAATCAAAATGTATATATTCCAATACATCTTTAGTACGGTGTGTAGCAGTAGAGAAACTAACCCTCTTTTGTTTCCCAAAAACACAATGCTCACAAAATTGTAATTTACCCGTACCTGAACCGAGGAGGCCTTTCTTGCTCAGGATATGCATGCCTTTCTCACTCATATGCCCTAGACGCATATGCCATAGTTGAGTGAGATCAGCATCAGACACCGATGAGGATACCGCAACTGAACCTGTCACTGTACTGCCATGCAACACGTACAAGCTTCCAGAACGAGAAGCTTTCATAAGAACAAGAGAGCCTTTAATAACTTTCAGAACTCCACCTTCAGCTGTGTACTTGCACCCCAGAGATTCCAAGGTACCCAATGAAATCAGATTGCGTTTCAAATCAGGAATATACCAAACATTGGTAAGAGTCCTGATAACGTTATCATGAGTTTTGATATGAACACTTCCAATTCCACTAACCTTGCATTGGGCATCATTACCCATCAAGACAACTCCACCATCAACTGGTTCTAGAGAGATGAACCAGTCTTTGTGTGGACACATGTGGAATGTACAACCAGAGTCCAGAATCCACTCAGTGTCGCTCCGTTTGTCACCGGAGCTAACAGATAACATCACATCGCATTCTGAATCACTCTCAACAACACTAGCTTCATCAGACTTCTTTTCTCTCTCTTGTTTGTTCTTCAGTTTGAAGCATTCAGTCACATCATGACCATGCTTCTTGCAGTACTTACAGGATTTGTTGGACTTACGTCCTTTGGACTTGGATCTAGATTTTTTATTGCTACTCTCCGTTTCAACTGAACGACCCCTAACAATCAAGCCTTCACCTTTGTCCCCAGACTTAGTTTCTAAGTCAAATTTTTCTTTGGACAGTAGGTTCGACTTAACACTGTCGAAAGTTAGGATTCCAAGAAAATTACCATACAGCATAATTTCTTTGAAATGCTTGTATGATTCAGGGAGAGAAACAAGCAATAAAATAGCATGATCCTCATCGTCAATTACGACATCAATATTTTCCAAGTCCAATAAGATAGAATTGAATTCATCCAAATGAGACTGAATTGAAGTACCTTCCGTCATACGGATTGTGTACAGCCGCTCCTTCAGGCGCAGCTTGTTCGCCAGAGATTTGTCCATGTAGCGCGAATCCAGCTCGGACCATAAACCTGACGTAGTCGTCTCACCTATCACCTCACGTAGAACCGATTTAGACAGGCACAATTGAATGGTTGAGCGTGCCTTGTCATCTAAATCTTCCCAATCTTCGTCTACCATTGTAGCCGGTTTCTTCTTCTTCCCAGCTAGCGCTTTCTTCAAACCGTTCTGGGTTAGAACGGCTTCCATCTGAACCTTCCAGATAGAAAAGCTAATTTTCCCGTCGAACTTCTCTATATCGAACTTGGTAACAGTCGACATCTTTGAAAATAATTCTCAATTGAACCTGGCTCTGATACCACTTGTTAGGAATATAGCGGAATAATGCGGAAGCGAATAATCGAAAATTGAGAATTATAGAAGTTAAATAATAGGGAAAATATATAATAATGACAAAATAATAAAATAGAATATATATATTATCACTCAAAAAGAATTAAAGAATGAATAATATATATGTATGCTACGTGAGGTAATTAAAGACAAGGAAAGAAAGAATTCAATTGAGGTGTGAATTACAAAGCAAATTCCTAGAGTATTTATACATTACAAAATTGAGTGAAATGCGGCAAACACAAGGAAATCCAACAATAGCGGTGGAGAAGTGTAGGAACGTGAGCATGCATGCGAAATCATTGGAGGAATGGTCCAAGATTAATTTGAGCCACATATCAATATATCATATTCTAACAGTGCGTTTGGTTCACACATGGGAATCGGAATCGGAATGGGTATCAAATACTTGGTAATGGTAATGTGTTTTGGTGAAAGTATTTAGCATGTTTGGTAGTTTGGTGGAATGGGAATGATTATTAATAGTTGAGGAAGAAAGGAGGAAGGGAGATGAAACTCTTATTTAATAAGGGTATGGGTTTTGTCATTAATGGGGTATTCCAAACCCATAATAGCATTCACAAAACCTATCAACCAAACACAAGCAATCACTTTCATACCCATTCCTTATGTCTAAACCCACCAACCAAACACACCCTTAGATTTTTCTAAACTTATATCTTTAACATAACAAACATTCATTGGTCATTACAATAAGGGTGCGTTTGGTTCGCACATGGGAATCGGAATGGGAATGGGTATCAAATACTTGGTAATGGTAATCGGTTTTGGTGAAAGTATTTAACATGTTTGGTAATTGGGTGGAATGGGAATGATTATTAATAGTTGAGGAAGAAAGGGGGAAGGGAGATGAAACCCTTATTTAATAAGGGTATGGGTTTTGTCATTAATGGGGCATTCCAAACCCATAGTAGCATTTACAAAACCTATCAACCAAACACAAACAATCACTTTCATACCCATTCCTTATGCCTAAACCCACCAACCAAACACACCCTAAATAAATTCTCTATATATATCTTTTAATTTTATTCACACCATCCAATTAAATGATGGCATGTTGGTAGGCAAAAGTCCCACGTTGCACTCTCCAGTATTTTCCTTCTATATATGGTTCATTTCTGAAACCGCTAAAATTAATTATATTAAGATGAAAGTGTGTTTGGTTGGTGGGGTTAGGCATAAGGAATGGGTATGAAAGTGATTGCTTGTGTTTGGTTGATAGGTTTTGTGAATGCTACTATGAGTTTGGAATACCCATTAATGAGAAAACTCATACCCTTATTAAATAAGGGTTTAATCTCCCTTCCTTCTTTCTTCCCCAACTATTAATAATCATTCCTATTCCACCCAACTACTAAACATGCTAAGGGTGTGTTTGGTTCGCACATGGGAATCGGAATCGGTATGGATATCAAATACTTGGTAAGGGTAATGGATTTTGGTGAAAGTATTTTGCATGTTTGGTAGTAGGGTGGAATGAGAATGATTATTAATAGTTGGGGAAGAAATAAGGAAGGGAAATGAAACCCTTATTTCATTAGGGTATGAGGTTTCCAATTAATGGGGTATTTCAAACCCATAGTAGCATTCTAAAAAACTATCAACCAAACAATAATAATCACTTTGATATCCATACCGTATGCTTAAACCCACCAACCAAACACACCCTAAATACTTTCACCAAAACTCATTACCATTACCAAGTATTTGATACCCATTCCGATTCCGATTCTCATGTGCGAACCAAACGCCGAAAAAATATTTGACGACCAATGTAAAGATGCTATATATCGGCGATGAATGAAGAGACGCTACTTAATTAAAAAAGGTTAACATTGATCGGGTCTTTTTTTAAAAATATTTATTATTTTCTATATTATTATTGTTGTTGTTGTTGTTGTTTTTAAAAATCTTGATTATTTTTTTAACAAAATCTATTTATTCCTAAACATATTTTTTACCTGTATAAAATGAAAAATATTTGACTACTTATATTTTATTATCAGTTTCTTTTCTTCTTTTTTTTTTTTTTTGAAAGAAGGAAGGGGGACCCCGAGCCAGACTAGAATCCGGTTCTATTTTATTATCAGTTCTCTTTCCTACGGTTTTTAATCTATTTTCACAATTAAATATACAACTTTTCATACTACATACCTTTTTAAAATTGTTTTCAGTGTACAAAAATAAGGTTTGTAGTAGGAACATATTTTATAGTTCCATATCATTTTTATAATAAAATTCTTTATTTTTTAAAATATTTTTTAATGTTCATAATATTAATTATCATTAATTTCTTATTTTAGAATTTAATTGTGGGTGAATAACAATTGTCAATTGGGGCAAATAAAAAGAACCGATTTTGAAGAGACCAATGAAGATGTAAGAAGTGTGGCTTGTTTCATGTTTCATCCTCTTATATATTTTATATATATATTTTACTACTATATTTAGTAGTATACAAATTTGATTTTTTACATTATTGGATATTTTTGTGTGAAATATTACATTATAACTTTAGTAAAGAATTTTGAATTAACGATATACGTAGTAATAATTAGAAAGTAATATATATTGAAAAACATATATGTATATTTAGAAAGTTATATATTTAATTGTAAAAATAGATATTAAAAAAGGTAGGGAAGATAACTGATAATAAAATAGATATAAAGTAGTCAATTATTTTTCCTTATTATTTATATAGGTAACTAGTTACCACACGCGCATTGCGCGAATAGTCTAATGTCCAATATATATTTTTAAATTAGTGCTTCAGAATTTATCAAAGTATCATTCGATATCATGGCGAATATCAATGGACGATTATCAAATTTTTCATAAAAGTAAATATTTCAAGAATGTATAACTATGACATGTGGCATAAATATTTCATGTTAATTTTTTTTTTCTTAATATACGTACTCTAACGTATTTATAGTATATGTTTAACAATTATGTAAATTTTGATTGTGATGTGGTTCGAATCTAAGACATTCTTTATAAAAATCAATGAATAATAAGTTAACAATAATAAATAGTTAACGGAATAGTCCGTTACTAAAGTTTACACTAATGAGATATAGGGGTAGTTAGGATAAGTAAATAATATTACAGAGGGTAAAATAGGAAAAACAATTTAAAATACTGAAATTAAAATAATATGAACTATTCATTTCAACAAACAATTACACCTAACATTTTTTATTTTCCGTTAGTGCCTTAATTTTATGGGCTCTTATTAGGTTTGTGGATGTAGATTTATATGTACATGTAGATAAATAGATTTAGGAAATTAGATAGATATTGTTATAAAAAATAAAGAATTTTCTAATAAAAAATATAGTAAGTTAGAAAGTAATAAATATTTTTCAAAAAACGGGACAGGTCAATGTTGGCCTTTTTTTTTCTTTTTAAAAAAATGAAATGACATACATTCCTCATTGACCCGTGGTGTTTAGCATCTATACATGGTTGTACATTAAATATTTTCCTATTAACATTTATGCTACTAATAACTTAAAAGGTAATTGTATTTGTCTTCAAATAATCTTGCCTTAAATAATATGATTTTGTCAATTAATTTATGGTGGGTCAACAAATTCTTTCAAGCCACATATTAATATTAATTAATTAATATTCGGTACAAATAGTAATACTTTCCATCTAAAAATTAATTAAGAAAGGACACATTATATTGTATATAACTCCTCAGCAAATATAACCTTTACTCCAAAACAGTTAAATATCATAAATTCGACGTTTCTATCAAAAAAAAATTGTTTTAAAAAAAAAAACATTGTTACAAAATGAGTAATACCATATCGAAATAAGGTCACAAAAGTAATTACGAAAATTGTTGAAAAGGGCTTTTGAACCATGCAAATTAAGTTATCCATTTTCTGTAAATATAATCGAATAAAGATGGTAGCATTTCATTGTCTCTTCATTCCATCAAAATATTTTTAAAAAAAAAAAGTCCTTTCCTCACCTAAAAGATTTGTGATTTATGAACAACCTTACAACCCCAAAGACCATAATATAGAGATATGTTGCGCAAGCTTCAAGGGAGCTCTACTGCCTTCCTAATCAGGGTTATGGCCTCACCATTATTGCTAGCTTTCTTATTTTTTGTAATTCTTGAATCTCCGGCGACGGCGAATCTTATTATTGATGAGGTTTATAGTAGAGAGGAGCTTGTGAAAATGGCTGGCTATGGTGAAGACAAGATCTCCACCGTTCAGATTGAAGGTAAAGTTGTTTGCCAGACTTGCAGCGACGGCGCCGATGAAAGGTCGTCTCTTCATCCCATCTCAGGTTCGTAATAAGTACAGTTCATCAAGTTTCAATGTTGTGCATTGTTTGATCATTAATATTTCATGGATCTTGCTCTGCTACTAGTTGTTCATCAAGCATTTATTTATTATATATGTTCATATATGGTTGACTTTGTTATTTGGTGAACTTTTATATATATATATATATATATATATATATATATCACTGTAATATTTAGGACATATAAGATTATAAGGCCTAAAACTTTGTAAAATGAGGTTAGAAAAAGCTAGTTCATTTTGTGATTTATTTGAAGGTGTGTCTTGGGTGAAATCCGCTGCTAGTTCATTCGTTGATATATTCAAATGTGTGTTTTGGATGAAATGACATCGTGATCTTAGTCATAAAAAAATACATAGAGAGGGTGTTCCATATAGTTAATGGGATCAATTAAAAAAAAATCAATAAACAGCTCTCAAAGGAGTAAACTTTGTATTTATCAAGTCAACCTGACTTGGGTTTCCCCAAATATCTAAGGAGAAAGGAAAATGATAAATGGACTTCAATGGAGTAAATTAAATCGTAAAACTCCTGTCATGTGTGTTGATTTTATTGGAGAAGTATGAAAAGAAAGTAATAAAAATTGTTGCCCGCATTTATTTAAATGAATCAAAGGGTGACATGTAAACATAGAATAGAAAATGGAATAAAATATGTAAAGAAAGTAATAAAAATTTTGCCCACATTTATTTAAAGGAATCAAAGGGTGACATCTAAACATGGAGTAGAAAATAGAATAAAATGTTAGAGCATGTGTAATATTATTCAAGGAGAAATTGATGTTGGGTGTAAACTTCTTATTCAACTCTTATCTAAGTACTCCATACATTTTTGGGTGAGTGATTTTATTTTATTGTTGCATATATAAAAGTAATTAATTAGTAAGAAAAATTACACTTTTAGTCGTTCATTTAGATATGAGATTTGGTGGGGGTTTAGTGATTAAGGGTTATTTTGGAAGTCCCACCTCCAGCAATAAGGTCGGTCTTCGATTTACATGTACTAAAGACATGGGTGTCCGGTGGGGGTTCGATCCCCACTAAAGATATGGTCGGGGTCTCATTCGGAGATCCAAAGTCTAAAAAATTGATCAGTTGTATAGAATGGAGTAGTAATATATGTATATGTACGTACATGCAGGTGCATCAGTGGGTATTTTGTGCAGCAGAAGTGGAAGAAGAGCATCATATTCATGGGTAAAAGGCAGCACAGATGAACACGGCGGCTTCCTCATAGATCTCCCTTCTAATCTTCATGCAATCCCAAATCTGGAAAATACATGCCTAGTCAGGGTTCTTCATCTCCCAAAGGCCTCAATTTGTACCCAACACTACTACTACTCGAGGGCACCAAAACACAAAGGAATTCAACTGATTGGAGTTCAAGAAGGCACCCGCAGTTACACAACTCACACCATACACCTTACACCTAAATCTTGCAATCACACCCAACAAACAATGCTAAACATCTCATCTTCTACTACCTAGGATACACACACGCACACATATGTATAATCACATTAATTTGTACAAATACTGATGATGTGTTTGGAAGAGATTAGAGATGTATATTATTATAATTATTGTACGTGTAAAAAGTCTTATATTTTAATTTTTCAACAAAAAATGGATTTGGATTAAGCGCTTACGTCAAAACGAAGCTCAACAATTTCCTCCTCCCAACACGGCCGCAAGCAAGCAAACTTGCTATTTTTAAAAGGAAGCAAAATTTGAACTTTTGACCTCTAGTATGAAATACAATAAACTTGCATTTTTACCATTTCTCCATTTAGAATCTTTTAAAATTAATTGTAAACTTGTCAATTTTAAATGTTTAACTAGTTAGGTAAAAATTAAATATTAGACCCTCTAAAATTTAAGGCCATGTGCTGTAGCCCAACTTGCACAGTCCAAAATCCGGCCCTGCCTCCCAGACCAACCAGTTTTAACTAGTGGCTTGGCTCTGATATCACTATACCACTTGTTAAGATCAAACGCTTACCACTTACGCCAAAAATTATAAGCTATAGCTAGTAGCGAAATCGCAATTTTATTTCCTTTATAGACCGCCACACACATTTTTGAAACGCTAAGTGCTAGATTTGGCCTTTACCTGCCAAAGACTTTGTGGTCTAGTGGCATCCGGTGTCCCGGTTTACACTCTCACATTGAGGATGGGAGTGGGTTTGTTGACTCTTTGTGCTTCAGTACTTTGAGAAAGTAGCTATGGACAGATACTACATTGTAATAGAGTCAGTAACACTCAAAAAAGATTTGGCCTTTACCTTTTTACCCGCCTCTGCCCAACAAATATACTTTATATAATCATATCTAACACGCATTATATATATGCATATTTAGTCTTAATACCTTAACATATGTTTCTCAAAAGAAATTATGTGCACATCAAATTACTTTTCATAAATTTTCATGTTTTCTAAATATAGAACCTAAGTAAATATTCTTGGCTTTCCTTTTTCCTATTTTTAATTTTTCCAGTTCCAATTAATAAAAACACCCCAAATTTACCAAATTTCTTGCCCAATTAGGACTTATGAGAGAGCACACATTGACCAGTTTTCTTGCCAAATTAGGAAAAAAGCATTTCCCATACATTTTCTAGTTTTCTTGCCGAATTTCGCTGGTTTATAACTTTATATTGCAATTACGTACCACACCGACTTGAACATGATCCTATCATTCCAATCAAAATAAGGATTTTGTACAATATCTTAATTTGTTCAAAAGGTTGGTAGTATATATATCTCACACGGAAAGCTTTCAACTTTGTTTTGTTCTTATAGGTGTGCCTATTTTAGCCACAAAGCACCGTTTTTAGTTTTGTAAGAGTTTTTAAAGAATTGAGTACAATCAATTTTACTTTGAAGTGATCCCACTTATCTCTCATGTAGGTGATTATTTTATGAATATTCCGCATACGTACTACACTTATGTCAACTTATATTTCGAACCGTCAAAGCATAAAGCATGCTAGCCTCGTACGAGAGTCAATGTTCACTGAGGAGTGGATAGGAGTCCGAAACTACTACAGTGACGCGTTTCGTTCCATAATTTAGTTATCCCATTGAACTCAAGTACCAACTAGGTTGGGTATCCATTATAGAAATTTTAGTGCAACGGCTTTAGTCTCATTCCTTGTTTCAACTTCTCAATCAATTCTCTATTCAACCCTTTGATTAATAGACCCGGTACTTTCAAAAAAAAAAAAAAAAAAAAAACAGACCCAGTATGTTATCTTTTGACTTTACGTAGTCAACTGAGACAACACCAATTGTGATCGATAAGCTATTTAATGGTATTATGTCTACAACATGTATGTCCAGACCTACCATTATACATGTTACTTTTTATCTTACCCATTGTGGCTTAATTATCACAATGCACACAAATTGGAGGTATAAATTTTTCCCAAATAGAAATATCTTCGAGAAAATGACGTAGTGCATATAAATTATATGCATAAAAGACAATGAATGATGAGGATGTGGGTCATTTCATATATATTACAAACTTTGAAAGTTTATAATATTTATGAAATTGATCCGCATTTTGTTTTTTTTTCTTTAATTTTTTTAATTTTTAATTGTTAGATCTACTAGATTAATTGATGGTTAGAATTTGTCAAAACTTTTCACGGGAAGCCTTGTTCTCGTGAGAGTTAGGTCGCACACACACATATAGTGCTATGTTCAAATAAGAACAAAACCCTATAAAAAGTGAAAGACTAATCTTAGTAGTCCATCAGGGTTCATCAACGGTCGAGATTTTTAGTATATATAAAAAATATAACTCGATGTCAGATTTATAATTATAGCAAACTTTTAAGTTTGCAATATTTATAAAACTAACCCTGCCATTTTTCCTCTTATTTATAATAATTATAGCAAACCTTCAAGATCAATTATCAATTTTTACAATATGTAGTATAGCTTTGATTCGTATGTACATCGAACGGAAGAGTTACTAGTTGTCTAGTATATTTAAGTTTTTTTTTTTCACTTATTGAAGAAGATGAATATATTGTGAATGTCAAGACTCGATTCTATATCCTTAAATTCTACTACTCAAGTACCAACTAAGCTGCTCATATAAATATAAGCTTTTACAGCTATTGGAGGATTGGAGGTTTAACAACATCGTAATAATATAACAATGAAATTGACTTTTTTTTATACATATTTTGTTCTTCAATTTGATTATATTATTACCTTTACTTTTGATTTTGATTTGGGTTCCTTTTAATTTTAATGTTTTAAAAAATTTCATCTGTTGGCTACATATAGTCTATATAAATCAATTGGGAAATATTAATCAAATTGCCGTCTTAGCTCAGTGGTAGAGCGCGTGGCTTTTAATCACGTGGTCGTGGGTTCGATCCCCACAGACGGCGGTTTTAAAAAAATTTGAATGGAGACACTGAAAACTGCTACACCGGTCTTATTATCGGCGGCGGTATTCATGTGAGTGATTTTGTTCATTTTTGTCACAATCCTACAAAAATTAAAAATAATTCTAATTTTCTAATCAGTATTGATAATTCTTCTTTAAAGGGCTTATTTAACCTTTATCCTTATATTTTATATAAGGAATTATGAGTATTTTAAAATAAAATAAAATTAAAAAAATGTCAATCATGTATTGTCATTGAGTATTGAAAATGCAACACCTTTAATCATAAAATGTACTATTTTAGTCCTATAAATAAAAATGAGACATTTCCAATATAATAGTGATGAATGATATGTGATTGGTAAAAAGCTAACTAATTAAAATTTGGAATAAATTGAAACAAAGATAATTGAAAGAGTTGAAGCAAAACTCATGAGGATGGGTGGGAATTATTGTGTGATGGAATTGAATGGGCGGGAAGACGTAGTTGTCGGCAATGGCAGATAAATATCCATCCATTATTTCATATTTCCCCAACTTGCCCGCCCACCATCTATGACGATCTTTCAATCCGCCACCCTACCCTTATTGGCTTACCCAATTTTACAATCTCCCCATGCACCGCCCCTAATCTTCATCTCCTTCTTCATCTTCTCTGCTGGATAATGTTATGCAGAGAAGAGGAGAAGAGAGGAGAGAAGATTATTATTTTGTGGCCCGGTCAGACCAGGTCACCCGGGCTAGAAATCATTAGTAAAGGATTAATCTTTATCACGTAATTATGCATGCATATACGTGAATCTATTTGCAAAGTGGAAAATTTGATCTGATTATTATATTGATGGAAGACCCTGGGGGGACGCATGATAAATGCTTAGTGTGGGCGAAGGTTCATTCTACGGGAGTATGGGGCACGGAGTATCACTTTCTTACTTACGGTCTACCTCGTTTGTTCTTGCAATTGTGCATCATGTTTGGCCTTACCCAAGCACTCCATTTGTTGTTCCTCAAGCGCTTCCGTTTGCCCCGCATTGTCTCTGAACTTTTGGTATATATTCCTTTCTTCTATTCTCATATCTCATCTCATTCATTTTTATTTACTTTCAAACACTTTTCAAATCATACATTTTAAATAACTTTTATTGCATATTTCTAAATTTTATGAGATCTTTTAGACTTTTATCAATTTTGTACAAGTCCTCCATACAATTTATGCTATAAACTTTTAACAACTTTTTCATACTAAAATATCTACAAAATTAAATACATACTTACAAACATTTCATAACTTTTATTAATACACTATTTATAATTTTCTTAAACAGCATTTATAATATATAAGATATAATTTCCTAAAATTCATGAAGAAAAAGAAAGGAAGCGACGCCGTAACTGCATATTAAAGCAACAGAAAAGTTGCCATTAAATATGGATGCTTTGTTATACAGCACAAAGACAAGGAGCCATCAAATTTTATGATATTTGCTGTGAACTTCGCAGCAAATGTTTTTTTTTTTTTTTGGGAGCAACCAATTTTTTTTGTGAACCATATCAAAATCTAGATGTTGTTTGTAACAATACTAAAATTTTTGCTATTACTTTTTTCTTTTTATAGATACGTGTGAAATTTAAAAGGTAAAAATAAAAAAGTATATGAGTATTTATGAAAGTTTTGAAACGTATCATAAAAGTTGACAGAAATGTATTAAAAGTTGTTTGGTTTAGATAGAGAAAAAAAGTTTGTAGTGAAAGTTGAAAAGTTATGTGTTAGATGGTTGGATTTCAACTATTTATATATATATTTGTGAAGAAAAAGTTTACAAAAATCTCATTATGATAGTCTATAAATGTTAATAAGTTTTTAAATATCACTAAGACTTTTAAACACTCTATAAAAGTGTGAATTGAATACATGCCTACTTTTATAAACTCTTTAAAAATTTGAATCGAATATAGGTAAATTTTTATAGAGTCTTAAATGCCTAGATTAAATACCATCCAACTTTTAAAGTCTTTAAATGTTCATAAAAGTCTTGATTGAATACACTACACCCGCTTAATTTTATTTTCATCTGTATTAGGACCAAGGTTTATATTGCATTATGAACCTTGGTCCAAAAATTATGTGTCTGCAGTTAATACATTCTGTATTTGCATTTAAGAGTTTCTGTACCTATAAACAAATTGAAGACACAAAATATGATAACTACAAGAGAAGTATTAACAATAGATACGAAATATATATGTTAACTGTAGACACATAAGATGTTGGTTAACATGTTATATATCTTCAATTAACATATTTTGTACCTGTGGCTGATACGTCTATAGCTAACATATCATGTAATTACCATGTTATGCATATTGAATTCAATTTGTTTACGGGTTCAGAAACCTTTTAACTGTGACTATGTATTAAAATGGTTTTATATATGTTGGTTGACGTACAGGCGGGGATGATCTTGGGGCCGACAGTGATGGGACAGTTTGATTGGAATGTGAACAACATGTTTGAGTTGTACGAAGGATACTACGTTAGTCTGTTGTCAAAAATGGGTTACGTGCTGTTCATATTCCTGAGTGGAGTGAAGATGGATCCAGGAATGGTTCCCAGAAGCGGCGCCAAAGCATGGTGCATAGGGATCCCTTCTGTGTTGCTCCCCTATGCTGTCCTCAAGTATTTGAGCAGAAAGGTGTTGACGCAGGAATTGATTCATAGGTACAGACACTCTGCCATCCAGAACACCTTAGGCATACAAAGTGTGTATTCTTTTCCTGTCACCGCGGTTCTTCTGGTTGATTTAAAGATCATCAACACTGAACTGGGCCGCCTGGCTTTGGCGACGGGCTTGATTTGCGACTTACTTAGTAACTTAGTGTCCACGATTATAGCTAACGTTAGCGTTGGGGTTATGTCCGCTATGCCGCTCGTTTCGGTGCATTCTTTCGCGCTTTCTGCGGGGCTGATCGTGTTTTTGGTGGTCACCGTGCGGCCGTTTTCGGCGATGATCATTAAGCGGACCCCGGAGGGGGCGCCCGTGGACACGTTTTACGTGTGCTTTATGTGTTTCGCGGCGTTTTTCGCGACGGTTCTGGCGGATAATGTGGGGATGAATTTTCAGTACGGGCCGTTTATATTGGGGCTGCTTGTGCCGGATGGGCCGCCGTTGGGATCTGCGTTGGTGGATAAGTTGGATACTATTGTGACGGGGCTGTTTGCGCCGCTGTTGGTGACTTATTCCGGCACTAAGGTCGACCTGCTCAACGTGTTTGATCTCCACTTTGTTGGGCTGGTATGGATTACCGTCACCGTTTGCTACGTGATGAAGTATGTCTCTATTTTCGGGCCTGCGTTGGTGTGCAGAGTTCCTCTCAAAGATGCTGCTTCTCTTGCCTTCATCTTGAGCACGCAAGGGGTCGTCCAGATCTCTTTCTATCTCAACGGCTTCGTAAATCAGGTACTTAATTGTTACTATTATATATTAGATATTGGCCCTGATTGGTAAATGGCGGTTAGCTGATTTTGTTAGTTGATTGAGTTAGAATATATAATTAATTGATAATATTAGCTGATTGTAGAAAAATGTTTGGTAAATTAGCTCTTAATTAATAGTTGTTTGGTATAATTTTTTTTCTCAAAAGGCTGCTTTGAGTAGCCTTTTGAAATTTAATATTTTTGAAATTACAAAAAGCTTATTAACCAAACATTTTTATTGATTTTTTAACCAAGTCAAATAATGGTCAAATAGACCAAAATTGGTTGATAGGCCAATTATTTACCAAACAAGGTCATTGGCTGTTTGATAAATGGCTATTAGCTGATTGGATTAAAAGATATGATTAGTTATAACATTAACTGATTGTAGAAAGGTATTTAGTAAAGGAGCAGCTGTTTTGGTAAAAAAAACTGTTTGGTAAATTTTAGTATTTTGGAGTTTTCAAAAACTTATTAATCAAACACTTATATTGATTTTTTAACTAAATCAAACAACTAATAGGAGCGGTGAGTTCGGTTCGAGTCTCAATGAAGACGATATTGACTGCTTCATTTGGTTAAAAAAAATAATTATGAATAGATATTATATTGTAAAAAATGATAGGCTGATTATTTACCAAAGAGGTCTATTATTATATTTATTTCTTATATATCCATTCAATTGTTGTGGTGAAATATAATGCAGATGTATGATACCGAAACCTTTTCCATGTTGACAATGACTGCATTGATCACGGCAGCAGGGTCCCACATTGTGGTGGGGTCCTTACACGACTACTCCAGGGCATATTCTGGGTACCAAAGAAGGGACATCGAGCACCAGTCCAAAGGCTCAGAGTTAAGGTTGGTGACCTGTTTTCATCGCCTAGAAGATGCGGTAGCCGCCAGGAAACTGCTAGAGGTTTCATTTCCCAGCAAAGAAACTCCTCTCTCCGTCTACTCACTCCACCTAGTGGAGCTGGTGGGGCGGGTCACCCCTCTCTTGATTGACCACCAATTGGGGCAGATGAAGACCCCTTCGTCCCCTGCCGCCAATTCTCGATCACACAAAATTATGGCCACTCTTCGCTCCTTCGCGCAGGACTCCAATGGGTTCGTCGCCCTCAACTTCTTCACCGCAATATCGCTCCCCAAGTTCATGCATCACGACGTTAGCGCTCTCGCCTTCGACAAGCTCGCCTCCATCATCATTCTCCCGTTTCACAGGAAATGGAACCACCTAGGCAGGTTGTGTAACGTTTTCCTATTGATTATTGTTATATTAGGTAAATATTAAAGTGTTTGTTATTAGCTAGACTTTATTTATGACGGGTTTAGGAGACCTAGTGACATATGATTATTTAAGGCAATGTTGCAAAATTTTCTTCTAGACACCGATTAATCGAGGCCTAGGCGTTGACCGGCCGCCTAGCATTTAGTATCACCATAATCAGTGATCTAGCTTCTAGGTGGTTGTTCGGCTAGGCAGCCGCCTAGGCGCTAGGCACCGACTAGGTCACCTAGTCAGTCAATTAGCTATTATTCCATTTTTTTTTAAATGTGTTATTACACTCAAAAGTCAAAACGGTATCGTTTTGAGCAAAATAACCCTAAATTGTCCAAACTCTATATATTTTTTAGGTTAATATTTTAGTATTAACTATTAAAGTATTAAATAGTTTATAATTATCAAGTCTTAAAAAAATAAAAATTACACATGCACCTAGGAGCATTAATCGCCATCTAGACACCCTAGGAGCTAGGCACCCCGAGCTCAGCATCTGAAAAGCACCTAAGGTCACTAGTTCTCTCATGCTTACATTAATTCCTCGTACACCATGTAGAGAAAGTTAAGTAGAAATGTAAGAAAAATACTATTGTTCTACGGCAACAGTCTAGGGCATTTAATCATCACCAATGGGAATGGGAAGCTATGGTTGGAAATTAGTATTAAATATGATCCTAGTTGCCACAGAATTGTGTTTACTACGTGACATATTTATATTACAGGTTGATCGTGGATAGCAGCAGCATGAGGCTTATGAACAGCACTTTGTTAGACCTGGCCCCTTGCTCCGTGGGTATTCTAATAGACCGGGAAAAGACACGGATGCGGCGAGGGTCGATGTCCTCGTCCTACCACGTCGCCGTGATATTCATGGGAGGAGCCGATGACCGCGAGGCGTTATGCTACGCCAAACGCATGTCCAACACGCCGTGGGTTCAGTTGACGGTGGTGCACTTCGTTCCGGCGGACCACGACGCCGAGAGGAAGCAGTGGGACGCGGTGCTCGACTCGGAAGTGTTGAAGGAGGTGAGGCATTTGGCGGAATGCGATGACACCAAAGTTTGTTACAAAGAAGAAATAGTGAGGGATGGGGCGGAGACTGCGCATACGGTGCGGGAGATGGAACACGTTTTTGACCTTATTCTTGTGGGTAGACGCCATGAGCCTAATTTGCCTCAACTTTTTGGGCTTTCCCAGTGGAGCGATATAGCGGAATTGGGGCCTATTGGGGACATGCTTGCTATTGAGCATATCACATCGCCGGTCTCAGTCTTGGTGGTGCAACAGCAATATGTCAAGAACAAATGAACAAGTTAAGACGCCATCGATGAGGGATAGATGCATCTCTAGAATTTGTATCAAGGTCTTACGAAAGTGGCTAGAGTGTAGCATCAACTTCTTGTTTAACTGGTTTGTCTCTTTTTGTAACAACCAAAACATTATTTTGATAAATGAAAGAGGACGGCTCATTGTTCTCACAAATTTACCTTCTTCTCATACTCTCTCTTGTTCAAATTATTTTTGTAGCTAGTCTTAATGACTTGTAGTCTTGTATCATCAAGAATATTGATGGATCAAGCCATGAGACTCTGTTACAATTTACAATGTAGTATCTTTTCGTAATTATTTTTTTCAATCTATTCAAACACAAAAAGTCAATAACACACCCTAACTTTGAAATTGTAATTTAGAATTAGAATTTAACAGATTTATTTTCATGAAGAATGACACTGGAATTACCAAAGAAAGAATCTCAATAAACTACTTTCAGATTATCACTAAAATAAAATAAAAATAAAAAAAGTCAAATCATTGACTGAAGCATTATAATCAGATTAAATAAAAAAACAAAAAACAAAAAAAGAATATTAGAATAATCAAAATAGCTGCAGTGCAACAGAAGCATCAAATAAAGCATAAGGCTGAGCTAACATTTATTTAAAATAATATAAAATATTGCTCAAGCACTACTAAAGAGTAAATACTGCACAAATATTAGGATATGATAATGTAAATGCTTGATATTCATCAAGAAGATGAGAATAAAGTACAACAATGCGTTGAGAATGAGTGTTTATGTTATAGTATACATTATATTGGAGTGGGAGAAGTAATAGATGAAACTTGCACACAGCCATTACTTCATCATATCCATTCATTCCATGCCCGCCTTAAGATGCCTTCTTGGATTTGTATATTTTGGCACAGAAGATGTATATAACCATGTTGAGGAAGCTGAGAAAAGCTAAGAGCCAGAAGAAGTAATCCAGATGCCCGCAGTTCAAGTTGTCAGGAATCCATCCTGGATTTCCTCCTTGAGTTGTAAAATATGTCACCAATGTTAGAATCAGCGAGCTCAAGTAATTCCCCAATGCAGTTGTCAAAAGCGATAACGCACTGCACAAGCTTCGCATAGCATCGGGTGATTGGTCATAGAAGAACTCCAATTGCCCGATAAATGTGAAAATTTCTGCAGCTCCCAGTAAGAAATATTGAGGTATCTGCCAGAAGATGCTAATTGGTACAGCAACAGCTTTGTCAACCAGATCGAGGTCTCTTGCAATCTGCAGCCGCTTGATCTCAACCAATGCGGCAGCTGACATGCACAGAATTGAAAGGAAAAGTCCGATTCCCATTCGCTGCAATTCAGAAAATCCCCTTTCCTTGCCGGTGAGCTTCCTAGCAATGGGGACAAGGATGGCGTCATAGATTGGAACCCAGACGATAACGCTGATAACATCGAAAGATGAGAGAGATGCTGCAGGAATGTTGAAGGAGCCAATGGAAGTGTCCATCATCGTCCCTTGCTCCACAAACATTGTGGACATTTGGGCATAAACGGCAGAAAACACTATTCCAGTAGCCCATATGGGAAACATGCGAATCAAGATCTTCAATTCCTCGACCTGTGTTACTGTACATAACCTCCAAGCATTGGAATAATCCCCTGTTTTCAGTTCAGCATCTGATATTACTGCCGCTTTATCAAGGCATCTGGAAAGGAATATCAATGACACAAAATTCATCAGCAGAAGGATTTAGTATATAGCATCCATGCAATCTCTACATAACCCTCTTCCTACCCAAACACCACGAAAGACAACAAGAAGTAAAACTCTTTCTCATTCGCATCTGTTTATAACAATTATAGATTCAAACGAGGAAACATCTTTTACAGACACACATTACCAGGGAAAGAAAATACTCCTTAGGAGAATGTACTTCCATGAAGATGGGCATCAAATATATTAGATGTCATGAAATACTGATCACAGGTGGCAATAAGCCATCATATACTAGCAAGGCAGAAGCTATATAAAATTTAAATCAAGAACAATAGGTAATATTATTACTTTTGGTAATAAAAAGATCAGATAAAAGATAAAACATTATTACTAGAAGAAGCGAAGTTCAGCCAAACATTAATTGTTGAGAAAGCTAATAGGAGTATATAGGAAGAAAGTTAAAAGCGACAAAATGAGGTTTTTCAAATGAGCCCTTTCTAATAATCCTACACAATTTCTAATGCATCCACTATGGTAACTTTGACTATCATTAATAATAAAGAGTTTTAATAGTTAAATATCAAAACAACTTGTTTATTACAAATCAACCAAACATATAGAGAACTTTTTCAACAAGTTCTTTTTTAAAAGCTCTTATCAAAAAAGGAAATATTAAAAAAGGTACAGATTGGCTAAACATGCTACTAAACTACAATGAAACTGAAATAATGGAGCAACTAAAAATTCCTAAATTCAAGTTTAAGCAACTTTCTAAAACTCATTTAGGAATAGTCTAACTACTCATAAAATCTATTTGTGTGTTTTATATACTTGAGATATGGTTGGATGTGTATATGAAACTCTTCTCATGGGTTGAACTAATATGGGGACTAAATACTAGCAGAAGCCTTACAACTTTAAAAATAAATTGTCAACACCTTTCAACCGTAATCCTCTCCTTCGCATAAAAATCCCGTCTACAAGTCATATAAAGATATTTCCAATTAACAAAAGATGGAATTTAATAATTTCTTTTGAACCAATCCATTTGAATACCTCAGTTCATCGGTGTGCATTAGCTTTCGGCTTCCTTCAATTGCAGAAACGTTATCTGGTGTTTCATATAGTAGACTACTATCAACGGGGGCAGTCACATTCCATTTGTGGATTGATGCAACCAAGACCTGGCACATTCTTGTGAGAGGACTTCCGCCGGGCTTCTGAAATCTGTAAAGAGGTGTTCCTGCAAAGAAACTTGCAATAGCAAGTCCCATAAACAATGCAGGAATCCCAAATCCAAGGCCCCACCCTGCGTTGTCTTGTATCCACACTATTAAACTACTAGATACTAAAGCACCAATGTTGATGGAAAAATAGAACCAATTGAAGAATGATCCCTTCTTAACCCTCTCTCTTGAATCAGTATCATCAAATTGATCAGCACCAAATGATGATACACATGGTTTTATTCCACCAGTCCCTAGAGCTATCAGATACAGGCCAATAAAGAATATTGCATACTGGGCAGGAGTAGCAGTTGGGCATAAAGAACCCACACATTCAACAGGCTTTAGAGCAGGAATAGATGCTGATAGTGTCAAAGTGCACATGCCCTGTACAAGGAAATTTAAAAAATAAAATAAAAATTCAACAATGTAGATGGGGCAAAAGTACATGAAAAAAGAATAGAGTGATATGTGGATTGGCATTACTCCTAACTTCAAATGAAATAGAAAGTTATAACTTAAAACATAGGAGTTGGTTATCATGGCTCAGAGTAACAAGTGGCATGTGATAAGTTAGTCTTATACTGAAGCCGTTATGTGTCCTGAAACAAATCCAGCAGCTTGCAAATCTCAAATTCTCCTTCACTAATTACCATAACCTGTCCACTACCATATGGCTCTTGAGGTCCATTAGGAAGCAATTGACAACATAAAATCATGCGCACTAAAAGTTGCTCTCTAATCTCCATAGAATAATCCGTACAGTTTTCCCAAAGTTGTAAAACCATATGTCAATATCCTACCTCAAAAAAAGTATTCCCACATATGAAATTAAGAAAACAAAACTATCAATGCAGACCTCAATAGACCAAAACCTGACAACATTTATATATTTAATTAATACTACATAAAAGACCTGAATCTATTGATATAATAGCAAATGTAAAGAGATGACAAATCAAAATGGTCCATACAATGAAATAGATACTGGAGAAGACAGCAATAGTCCAATATCTTCCCCAATACGCATCTGCCAGGACAGCACCAATAAGGGGTGTTAGGTAACAGGTGCCTTGCCAAGTGGTGACATTCCTAGCAGCACTAACATTTCCTTCATGCAACTTCTTTGTAAGGTAACTAACAAGATTTGTTGCAATGCCGTAGTAGGCCAGGCGCTCACAACACTCAGTACCTGATGTCAAATTAAGCTTCAACAAGAGCTAAAAACGGAAATAAACGAGATGTCTAATATAAAAACAAAGCAAAAATACCAAGAATAAAGGGGCAAGCTCTCCAATTTCCAGTAGTAGTCTTAAGAGCAGGATCCCCCTTCCTGTCAACTGAACCATCTCCTGTGAAGATTCTGCTGCTCTCATCCTGACAACAAAGATACAAACACATAATTGAAATTTAAAAATGCATCTGTCGTTCAATCACACAGATTTTGGCACTCATTTTGTTTACAATATTCAGCGATCACAAATACTTTTTGCTACAGAGAAAACTTACAAATTAAGATAATTGTCAGAGTTATTGAACAAATTCAACTGAAAATTAATGATATATTCATCATATGGATCGTACATATCCAAAAAACAGAGAAAAAGTGAAACCTGCTGAAGAAGACCACGTTCCAGAAGCACTCTGTCTTCTTCCTGAGTTCCCATAACAATTTACAACACCCTGATCTATCTATCTATCTATCTATCTATCTATGTGCGTATGTTCGAAGACTTCAGCCCAAATGCATTAGCATCATTGTATAACTCCAATATGGATTCCCGTTTGTATACACTGTAAAGTATGATATTTCACGTTACTCACAAGTAAACCAAAACGTACAACAGATTATATGACTAGACCCATAGCTGCAGATCAACCAAAAAGAAGACTGCCAAAAAAAAAGTTTAACCAAAAGAGCAGGAGAAGAAGAAGAAGAGATGGAAAACATACTAGTAGAATGAATAGTCACTAACAGTTCTAGTGATACTTGAATTAAGTAGGGTATCTAGACTTCTAGAGTTAGTGTTCTGCGGAGTGAATAGTAATCAATTCAAGAGAAGTAAAAAATGTTGAATTACCTTCCAAAAGGAACGATTGGGAATAGAACATAAACAGATCCATCACTATAAAAAATTGCTACTATAAGAACTTAGAATCAATGAACACTACCGGTCAACTAAAGTTTTGTAAATTCAATACCAGGATTAAGCACTAATCAAGAAAAAAACTGAATAGCCAAAATAAAAATCGCGAAAGAGAGAGGTACGGTAGCAGACTAGCAGGTCACCTCGTCCGACCAGGTGGTGACCGTAGCAGGCAGAGGCGGCGGTGGTAGCCGTAGCAGCGAGGAAGAACTACGTAGGTTATGGCTATGGCTAAGGCCTGCGATTCCGTGGAGGCTGGAGACAATTCCAAATTGAATTGAGGAAGAAGCAAACCCTTACTGATGGAGACGGCGCATAGAGATCCACGCTTTCACGTTATCCCATTGGAAGATGGGAGGATTCTCAAAAACTAACGGCGTTTGTGGTCAACGTCATCTGGATTACATCAGCTGCTAGAAGATAAAATCTGTAGATAAACTGATCATGAATTCATGATAGGATTGATAGATACTACTCCGTGAAAATAGTTTTTTATGTTTTATGAGAAATATTATATTAATTTTTTATTATTATAAATTATTTAATAAAAATATGAAGATGAAGTAAAAAACCATTTTTTAATAATAATTGTAAAAGCTCACTTGTATTAAAATATTAAATACATTATCATTAAATTCTCTTCGATATCAAAAAGGAAAATATATTCTTCTTTTTTTTGTTTAAACAAATGGTAAATTGAGCACTGATAAGTGATAACATTGCAATCCTACATTTGAGTGTTTGAAAAGTTAGTTAAAATCAATGTTGGTTCTGATTTGTAGTTAAAGGTAAGATTCTTTTCCTTAAACATCACCCTAGCCAAGACCATACTTTACCGTAATTTATGGTCTTATTTGACAAATATCGGTTAGCGAATTGTGTTAATGGTTTAACTGGCAATTTATATCGTGGACCAAGGTGCATTGTGCATCCTGCACCAAAATGTTAGGAGATGAGCTCTTTGTATTCTAGGTAATCGTTCGGTATATTCTAGGCAATCATTCTGTGTATTCTAGGTAACCGTTCTGTGTATTCAACTATTCATGTTAGTAACACAGGTTGTGATGTGTTTGTGCATTTGAATGTTTAGGAGGATGAGTTCTGTGTATTTTGTGTCAATATTCTATGTATTCTATGCAACTGTTCTGTGTATTCATGTTATTAACGCATGTTGTGATGTGTTTGTGCATTCGAATGTTAGGAGGATGAGTTTTGTGTATTTGTGTCAATATTCTGTGTATTCTAGGCAATTGTTCTGTGTATTCATGTTAGTAACATTCGAATGTTAGGATGATGAATTATGTGTATTTTGTGTCAATATTCTATGTATTCGAATGTTAGTCACTGTTTTTGTTGTTGTTCAAATTACAGTTATATTTAAAAAATAAAAAAAATAAAAAATAAAAAAGAGAAAAACCCCGTAACAATACGGCTGGTTCCGGACCAGGGTCCACGGTATAACGATCCAATTTAACTAGCAGATCATAAAGTTGTTTGATAAAATTAATTGTTTAGATTAGCGGTTAATATATAAAATGATCTAAAGGTATACATATATAATAATAATAATAATAATAATAATAATAATATTTAAAAAACTAAAAAATAAAGCTCCCCTTTTGTTCCCTCACTTCTCCCACCTCCCACCTCCCACCTCCCACTTATCCCACATAGGTGGGAGAAGTGGGGAAGGCTCCATTTCTTATAACAGCTATGCCTATGCCAATTCACTGGGCATGCAGATGGGCAGGCTCCCTCAAGTTAATCCTTTTTTTAAAAAAATGTTTAAGGCGTTTTGGGAAATAGACTTTCTTTTTCCAAAGCTCCATTTGCAAACGCTACAAAATACTGCGTTTGTAAAATTGACGGTTTTAAGCAAACCGTTGCTCCAAACCGTCACTTAACCAAATAACGTTTTCGGTGTTTTAACCGTGGTCAACACCGAAATGGTAGATTCGCCATTTACCAAACATGTCCTATATGATGAACCAAGATCCACATAGCATTATAGACCATAAATCGAAACAACAAGATACAAAATTCATACCCATAAAGTACATAATTTCATAACGCAAGCCACAAAAATCACAACACAAAACATATACACATGATATATATTTACTTATTTTTTAAATCTTATTTAAGTGCATAATTTGTGTTAAACACAAAATTTTACAACACAAGACACAAAAATTTATAACATAAGACACAATTACTAATTTGTTTTAAATACAAAATTCATACTTTTAAAGTACAAAATTTCATAACATAAGACACAAAAAAACTTACAACATAGCACATACATGCACTAGGGTCCACCGTGCACCATGAACCATGGTCCATGGTATAAGGATTGATATTTTATTTCTCCAAAAGTGAAGTGCCCCATCATTCTAGTTTTAGAATAAAATCATGAATCCATAATCTTAATCAATCCAAAACTTATACAAATGTTGGTCACCACTGAGATGAATGTTCATAACATCGCCAATATCAGATCGTTGCCTCTGCAGTGGATAACAACTCCAACTACATTATTTATATTGATGAAGAGAGACCATGCCTACTACTTTGGTGCAGCAACCACACTGAAATCATCGTACCCAACCACCATCTGGAAATGTTCACAACACACATTAAATGCTTGGAATACAAATGGCCATATATATGTGCGTGCATTGATAAGTAAACTTACCATGGAAAAATCTAATCACGGACTGGAGTGAGATCAATTTTGAATTGCTTCTTCCCTTTGCTGACCCTCTTCAAGTTTTCCGAATATGTAGATTAACACAAAAGAATCGCTTATTAAATTGGAAAAATAAAGCACAACAAAAGAAAACTTTGCTCTAAGACAATAAAATGTGTGCATAGTTGCAGCTTAGTCTGAATGCCAATGGAACAATGGCTTACACCAATTGCAATGAGCTCTTCCAGCAGTTCTTCCAGATGGCGAAGAGGCTATTTTAGAGAAGAAACGGAAATTTTCATTAAGCTGGCAGGCATTGATAGATTTTGTAGTAATGAAGGTTCATGTATAGCAGATACCAAAACAAAAGAATACTCAGTATCAAGGGACACAATCAGTCGGTGAATGTAAAACTTACCCACTGTGTAGGACCATCAACTGGAGCATTTAAAGGATCATTATGCACCTTGGGGCCAAATGGGGAGGAAAACGCTTATTCAATATTGTATCAGCAATTATAACAATCACCCAATAAAACATTATAAGTTTAATAATTAAATAAAAATTGCTTAACTTCTCAGGGTGTTTCTTTAAATTTTAGACTCTCTAGTCTCAAACAAGTAGCTTATAAAAGAAGCATACTCATACACATTATTCAACCAGAACCACTGACATACCTCCATAAAAAGTCCATCCACTCCAACAGCAACAGCTGTCCTGGCAATGCAAGGAATCAATTCGCGAAGACCACCACTAGCAACACCTCCGCCATCCAACTGTTTGACAAAGCAAAAATACTAGTCATTGATGAGAGAACAAACTCTGAATATTAGGCTAAGATCAACTTGAGAAATAAGTTTGGAATATACAGCACAAAATCATGAATAGTTATCTTCCAAGAAACAGCACCCCAATATTGTATCCAAAAGGTTATCAGGTTCTTTCTGGATTATGGGTTTTCTTTTACAAAACCCCCCCAAAAAAAGTGTTTTATAGCTTTAAGGAATAAGGTTTTCTTTCTGGTCAGGGTCATACATGCTGTCAATTCTTTGATTAATAGCAATTACACAATTACATTTTCAAATGCTGCTCTAGTTTCTTAGGTTTAAAATTGTTAATACAGACTTTAATGGTTTGTAAGTATTTGCTTTTACCAAACTGCATTAAATTATTTGATAAATATAAACACGTACTCACAATCAATTTCTCCAAATAATGCCAAATCTAATAATATTAAAACTACTCAACGCACCTTCTTCCCAGCAGGTTGTTGCAAAGAATGTGTTATATCAGCCACCTGAAGCACAGAACATTTCCAGAGACATAAGTTTGATACATGTTATGAAACCAGGCACATATACTAAAATGAAGAATAACAAATAATTTCTTACAACTGGACAATTAGCTTCCCTCATCCACTCTAAGTTGCGGGGATCAACTATCAAGTCATCTGCGTTGTCATAAAAGATATCTTACATTTTTATTCTGAAATGACAAAATAACATTACAACTCATTAGCAGCTCTCAGATAAATACAAATTTCAAGGTTGTGGCTCTTGTTGCCATTGTTTGTCAGGTTACAATAAATGCCCATTAATGAAATTTAATTTGGAAACAGACTTGTCTGTTCTTCCTTCAGGATCAATTTTTATAAAGTTACAATCATATCGGATAGCATAGCAGATTACACTTAAAATCTCTGCCTCACCTCTTTTCAACAACACATACCAAGATGATAGACGAGACTCCATTTATTTTGCCATTGATTCAGTTTTGCATCAGAACAAAATTTCAGGAATTTTGTAATCATATATCTTCAGTACCATTATTCTTATGGAAGCCCCCCCACAAATTTAAAAAAATAAAAATAAAAATCAGAAGTTCATTTACACCATTAGCAAGAAGTGAAGCTCACTTACTATAGCCAAACATGGTGCCTCTCTCACATACCATGACATTTTGATTTCCAGCCAATCTGACCTTTTCAGCAGAATTTAACATGACCTGGAAACATATTGTATTATCAGTACGAAAGGGTTACAAAAAAACAATCAGGAAAAACATCATCATCCAGTACTTATTTAGTTTGAAGGAAACACGAAACAATTACAAGTACAGTACAGTACTTACAGATGACGCACAAAACTGTCCTTTCTTGATATTGATTATTTTGCCAGTCTTGGCAGCTGCAACTAGGAGATCTGTCTGCATCAGGAAAGAAAAGGGAAGGAAAAATTAAAAATAAAAGGTCAACTAACACTTACAGCAAAATAAAGAGGTTTCATAACCAAAATCAGACAATATTGTGTTGACATTCAAAGCCTAAATCTGACAAACTAACCTGCCGGCATAAGAAAGCAGGAATTTGAATTATATCAGCAACCTTCCCTACTGCTTCACACTGGATAAAAGTAAGAAATTGTTATAGTTCACGTCATAGGAAGCCAAGATCCATAATTCATCCTGCATGTCTTGATTAGATAACTCACTATTATATCAAGGACAAGTTGAAAACAATATATTGTTCACTTTAAGAAGACACCAGGGGCCCATGGAACCCACTAGGCAAAGGGGTTTGTTTAGTCAGCACACTTTTTAATACTGAAAAGAAAAGCAACATGCAAACATTGGAAAACAACTTCTCAGTCCCATGTGTCATAGCAAGTTAAAGACAAATTTATGTTACACACGGAAGTGTACAATTTGAAATAGGAAAGAGAATGTCACCTGAATGCTTTCGTGAACATCAGTGACTATAGGTACATCATAAGTTGTTTTAACCCTTTCAAGGATCTACAACAAAAAAAATGGAAAGCAGAAATAGGCTTAGGGGGTTATAGAATTGCATGTGCTTGCTTGTAAACAGTTCTTAATGAAAAATGCACTTGTAGTATGCCAATTTTAAATTCTGTATGAGACTTTATCCAGGACATGAAATGTTTTTTGTAATCTCATTGAAATGCTACTGGGAAAAAAAAAAAAAGCATATTGCATTGTGAAAAGAAATATTCATCCATACCTTCAAGCCTTCTGCCAAGCCAGGACCACGGAATGATTTGGAGGAAGTTCGATTAGCTTTATCAAAGCTAGACTTAAATACAAACTTCAAACCAAGTCTATATAGCAAATAAAGATTAAAAACCATATTTATCAAATATCACTCAAAAAGATAAGAAATATAAAGATGCAGGAAACAATGAACACCATAATCAAGCAGTAACACTACCATCAAGTCCCTATAAGTTGAAATGGGAAAACTCACAAAAATTGGCTAGAATTTGAGAATGTGATATAGTTTAGAAAGCGTAAAACATCAACAATTACAAATACATTAACAAAAATACACCATGAGCCCTGGTTCACCAAGCAAGGTGTATCACAAGAGTGATCGTGTTTTGCCTAAACTAATGTCAAATTATCGGCATGCTCATCATGTTTCAACCAAACCATCATGGTTATAAGTACACAACACCCACAAAGACAGAGAGAGAAGTGGAATTAGTACGTACTTGGAAGTCATGGCCTTTAAGTGTTTGGCCATGTAAAGAATGTGATCCTCAGATTCAATCACATTAGGACCTGCTAGTAAGAAGAAGGGCTCTGCCGTCTGTGATTGATTATAGCAAGATATTATTCCCATTAGATATGTGAATTACAGGATATATGTAAAGAATAAAATGGTGTTGTTCAAACCTTGAGCTGGTTGAATAAAAGTGCTGAAGGATCCATAGTTATACCCTTATTCACTTCTGGATCCAAAGATCTAGTCGATGAAAAAGAAAGATAAGGAGAAGTAATTTACTACAGTATGCAAACTTAAGCAAAAAGTCTAAATACTTGGCTAGAAATTTACTACAGCATGATTCTGTTTTCCAGAATCAAAGTGAAAATCAACAAATTTTCTATAAATACTAAAATAATATACAATCTAATATTGATTGTCAACTGTGAGATTTCACAACCACCACCAACAAACCATCATTAATAAATTATAATTAACATTTTACACATTTATAAAAATTTCCTTACATGCATAATTAAAGGCACTAAGGCACAATTTCAAAGATGGAAATAGAAAATTGCTAATGCTAAGTTGAACAGGAACCACACATTCTTCTAATATTACATATTTAAATCTTATTCAGAAATCAGAACTGGCATACATCCAAAATTTGTTGACTACTTGATAAAATTTTAAAAGCTAAAACCATAAGTTAATGCTATTTCCTATACTTAAAAGCTAAAACCACAATTAATAATAAGATTAATAAAAATAAAATACCTTTGATGGAGCGTAAGAGTCGCCTAGTAGGATCGTCGGAGCTCGGACAAAGGAGACGATGAGAGAAATCAGATGTATAATGCGTGCATGGGAATTTTCAGATTTAGATGGCTGCTGTGTGTAATGAAGCTATCACGCCTGCAAATGAACAAGAATTTTATGGTAAAAAAATAACAGTAATTGGGAAGGAGAATGAAGGATTTGCCTTGAAAACAGAGTGCCACAATTACATCTATACTCTTTGGTGCCACAGGTTTTGAAATGGGCCTTCAAATCAGACTGAACCGCATACTTCTTGGAGCACTTCTCGCATTTCCATTTCTTCTCGCCGTGTTTCGGGGCACAAATCTGTCCTTTGCTAACAGTAGAGGGTGGTGGCTACGGAGGTGGAGGTTGCGGCCGGCAGTGGCGGGTATAGAGGCGGCGGTGGTGGCTAAATTCCAATGAGCACGGCAAATTGGCAAATATTTCACCGATGATGAACACTACGCCAAATCTGGTGTTAAAATGTTTTCCCCATTAAAAAAAATAATAATAATAATAGTAATAATAATAATAATAAAGAAAAAAATACAAAAATAAAACCAAAAAAAAATTCATTTTATATCCTTTATTTTGTTTTTATAAATTTGTATTTTTTTTAAATACTTAAGCGTGAATTGTATATTATTAAAAATAAATTATATCATTTGAAAGATCTCATCAAAACGATTAAAACAAGCCAAATATTGAATATATTAATTAAAAATTAAACTACGTCAAACAAAATTAAAATGATCACATTCAAAATAACATTGTATTAAAATATTATTATTTACATCACAAAGTATATGTAATTATATTAAATTCGAACTAATAAACTTTTAAATTTTGAGAAACTCATTTTTTTTTATTGTAGAATAACATTTGGTGTAATGGGTTTGAGATGTCGTCGAGTACGCCTCCTGCCTCGTTCCTCCCGTGGACGTGAGCATGCTCCAGGAGCAGTACTTCAGACACATGTATCCGACCCGAAACCACAGGCAAGCAGGCGGACACATGAAAGTTCAACGCGCACATAAGTTACACCGACATATTGAAGAGAGAAGATAAATGCTCGAACGGCTCCACATTATTATTACCCATCACTCAATGTAGGCTCGTCATTATGAAGAATCCGTTACACTCATAGAAGAGTCGTTGCGCTCATAATAAATAGTAGACCCTATAGTAGAAGGTGGACACACTGAACATTCTATACTGAAACTATAGTAATATAATCAATTCACTTTCCTAATATAATCCGGTAACATATTTACCGTCACTATGAATACGTTAAGAGTGTATTAAAAAAATACAATATAAAATTTAACATGAACTTTGGTCAATTAACTAACCAAATTATATACATACATTCAAAGTTGAGTATCAAATATTACAAATAATAGATCTTGACCCAAATTAAGTAGTCATCACAGTAAATATATATAATCAATCTATAATGTTTGTGCTAGTCTATATCTATATCTATACTATATATAAAAACAATTTCCTCCTCCCAAATTTTAAAATCATTTATTTTATTTATTTATTTATTTATTATTTTATTAATTATCCATCCTATAATATTATTATGGTAATATATGATAATGATAATATTATTATGAAATAATAATATTAATACTAAAAATATAAATATTTATAGTAATAATAATAAGAAAGCCGAGAGCAAAGAAAGAAGAAGCTAATGATATTTGATGAGTGATGATTCTAGTGTAAAAATTACAGAGTTAAGGGGGGTATTTATAGTGTTCAGAAATGAATAAACAAATATTAAATGTACAGTAATAAACACATAATTGTGCCAGTTTAGTTGGATAAGTCTGAAGCCTAAAATCTGAGCCTCTCCTGAATTCCTGTGTTTGAATCCGGTAGGCTCCACCTAATTTTGTTGTTTAGCTGATTGGATTGTTGCTCAAGACTTCCAGTAAGCAGTTATATACACATAGACATAACATTAATAGCAGTAGTATATGCAATTTAATGGATGGACTCCCAACATATGAACAAGAGGTCAAGAGTTCGAATCCTTGCTTGGACATTCACTATTTTCGTTTTATTTCATAACAAATATGATAATATGGTAATATTGTTAATATTAATGGGTGATGGGTGATTGGTGATATATAATTGATAATATGGTATATGGTATTATTCTTAATATTTATATACTAATATTAATTAATTAATTAGTGATTATTTTAAAAAAGAATAATTAATTGGTGATTGGTGATTAGTGATATGGTAATATTGTTATATATATATATATTTTTTATTTATTTATTTATTTATTTATTTATTTATTTATTTATTATTTTATTAATTATCCATCCTATAATATTATTATGGTAATATATGATAATGATAATATGATAATATGGTAATATTGTTAATATTAATGGGTGATGGGTGATTGGTGGTATATAATTGATAATTGATAATATGGTATATGGTATTATTCTTAATATTAATATATTAATATATAATATATTAATATATACTAATATTAATTAATTAATTGGTGATTATTTTAAAAAAGAATAATTAATTGGTGATTGGTGATTAGTGATATGGTAATATTGTTATATATATATATATATATATATATATATATATATATATATATATTAATATTAATATTAATTAATTAATTGGTGATTGGTGATTAGTGATATGGTAATATTGTTATATATTAATATTTATATTTATATAGATTGATATTGATATTAATTAATTAATTGGTGATTGGTGATTAGTGATATGATAATCTATATCTATATCTATATATCTATATATATTTATATAATTGACATGTAATTAACTATATTAGAATGAAAAAATTATATAATATTGTAGTAAAAATTTTACATGTCAATTATCTATATTTACATAAAATTAAAATTAATTATACTTTCCTTTTGAAAAATCTTCCATATTATGTTTATCCTCCACTATATAATGATGAGAAATGACTCTTCTCTCACAACGTACTAATATTTGTGCTCTCACTATTAGTTAGAGATCTATAATCTGTAATTCTACGAAGTCGAAGATCGAACTTTACACGCGTAGAATTGTTATGGTATGCGGTATGATTTAATTTTTAGTTGATTCATTCTGCATGTTGGAGATCCTTATGGTGTAGTCTGCATTCCATAGAGTATTTTGTAGTACTGTGATTTAGTTTGATTTTAACAGCTCAATATGCTTTAATTTTTGCTGATAAGGTTTCAAGTAGCTAGGCCAATTTTGCCATGGGCGTATCACGTATGTAAAATTACAATTTTCAGAGTGATTGTAGTGAACAATCAAATGTTTTCTATAATTATATATTTTAATCACATTACTTTGATTGGTAATTTCTAATGGAAAAACATTGTATTGTAACTTTGTATTACAAGATTTTGAATGATAATACCTTATTTAACTATCCATCTTTTTAGTTGTACTGTGCAAAATAACTAGCAATCTACGGATGCTCATCTATATATTGTAGAATTTGCAATCTTGATCTTTCCCATTTACGGATGCTTATGTAATTTGGTAAAAATGGTGGTTACTATACTTGAATAAATCTTCAATTATTCATTCCAATTGTTCGTTTTACCATTCCAATTCTTCATTTTATAAAAAATGGTGCATTGGAAGCTAAACATGTGTCATTGTATCATTGATTGTTGATTCCAATTATTATTAATCTTTATCATTAATTGCACAATACTAATTTACACATATTAGTTAAAAAATGGTGATTACTATACTTGAATAAATGAAATAATAATATTAAATTTTGTAGCCTCGATTTAAAATCTATTATGTTAATATAATAATAATAATAATAATAATAATAATAATAATAATATAATACTCCGTAGTAATAATAATCTAAAATTCTTAATATAATTTTCCTAATAATAATAATAATCCNATATTAATTAATTAATTGGTGATTGGTGATTAGTGATATGATAATCTATATCTATATCTATATATCTATATATATTTATATAATTGACATGTAATTAACTATATTAGAATGAAAAAATTATATAATATTGTAGTAAAAATTTTACATGTCAATTATCTATATTTACATAAAATTAAAATTAATTATACTTTCCTTTTGAAAAATCTTCCATATTATGTTTATCCTCCACTATATAATGATGAGAAATGACTCTTCTCTCACAACGTACTAATATTTGTGCTCTCACTATTAGTTAGAGATCTATAATCTGTAATTCTACGAAGTCGAAGATCGAACTTTACACGCGTAGAATTGTTATGGTATGCGGTATGATTTAATTTTTAGTTGATTCATTCTGCATGTTGGAGATCCTTATGGTGTAGTCTGCATTCCATAGAGTATTTTGTAGTACTGTGATTTAGTTTGATTTTAACAGCTCAATATGCTTTAATTTTTGCTGATAAGGTTTCAAGTAGCTAGGCCAATTTTGCCATGGGCGTATCACGTATGTAAAATTACAATTTTCAGAGTGATTGTAGTGAACAATCAAATGTTTTCTATAATTATATATTTTAATCACATTACTTTGATTGGTAATTTCTAATGGAAAAACATTGTATTGTAACTTTGTATTACAAGATTTTGAATGATAATACCTTATTTAACTATCCATCTTTTTAGTTGTACTGTGCAAAATAACTAGCAATCTACGGATGCTCATCTATATATTGTAGAATTTGCAATCTTGATCTTTCCCATTTACGGATGCTTATGTAATTTGGTAAAAATGGTGGTTACTATACTTGAATAAATCTTCAATTATTCATTCCAATTGTTCGTTTTACCATTCCAATTCTTCATTTTATAAAAAATGGTGCATTGGAAGCTAAACATGTGTCATTGTATCATTGATTGTTGATTCCAATTATTATTAATCTTTATCATTAATTGCACAATACTAATTTACACATATTAGTTAAAAAATGGTGATTACTATACTTGAATAAATGAAATAATAATATTAAATTTTGTAGCCTCGATTTAAAATCTATTATGTTAATATAATAATAATAATAATAATAATAATAATAATAATAATATAATACTCCGTAGTAATAATAATCTAAAATTCTTAATATAATTTTCCTAATAATAATAATAATATAATAATAATAATCCATAACTCTTAATATAAGTTTGTAACTAAATTTTCCTATTAAATCTGTTTATAAAGGTAATTATAAATATAGAATTGAGAAATTCCTATGATATTTTATTTAATTGATATTATTCCTAATATATTTTATCTAAAAGGCTTCCTTCCTTTTTTATAACATTGTTCCATATGTTAATCCGTTTAATATGCTAATCTATATAGGTAATTACCATATACTATTTACCATCTAAATAATTCGTGGTAATTACACTATATTTAACATTTAAATTTATTATGGTCATTAAACATAGAGATTTCATTCTTACGATAATTTTATATATTTTTACTTCAGATAATGTCAATTACCCGTGCATTTCATTTGATTACTTTTGAATAAAATCTTAAAAATTATGACAACTAATGAATTAATATTGTTGTTCGTAATATAAATTTTATCAAATCAGTTAACGAAATTGATAATACACATATTACATCCATAATAAGAGGAGATTAACAAAATTATGATAATTATTTCAATTCACGTATTATTATGCTAATTCACATATTATTACGTCCATACAATTATGTAAATTATTTCAATTCACAGATTATTACACATATAAAATTATGCTAATGGTTACTTTGGAATAGAATCTTAATAATTATGGTCATTGAGAAATTAGTTCAAACATGATACTTTTATTAAACGGTTTTTTATACTTGCCGTAATTTTATCTAATCAATTAAAGAAATTAATGGTACACATATTACGGACATAATTAAAGAAAATTAAACATACACATATATATTACGGATAAAATTAAAGAAAATTAAACATACACATATTACGTCCATAATTAAACGAAATTAAAATATACATTATTTTTTAATTATAATATATACTCCTCCTTAATTACCATACTTATTCATAATACATGGACGTCATAATTAGCATAATATTAATCTATACTATATATAAAAACATAAGAATAGTAAAGGCATATTTTAAATTTTAAACAATAGTAAAGGTAAATTAAAAATAGAATGAAAATATTTCAATAATAATATTCTACATCATTAATTAAAAATAGAACAGAAATTAGGTAAAAATACCAGTGGATCTATTATTCTAATTGACTAATTAACTGAAAATAAAAAAAAATCGACTAAAAATGAATCTGATGTTACTAATTGATTGAATATATAAAAGGAAATGAATATTAATAATTGACTGTAAATAAAAAAAAATCCATAATTAACTAAAATGAAAAAGGAAATGGTCATATCATTGCAATTTAATTAAAAAAGGAAAACATTCTACATCATAAATAATAAAGGCATATTATAAACAATATTAAAGATAAANAATAATAATAATAATCCATAACTCTTAATATAAGTTTGTAACTAAATTTTCCTATTAAATCTGTTTATAAAGGTAATTATAAATATAGAATTGAGAAATTCCTATGATATTTTATTTAATTGATATTATTCCTAATATATTTTATCTAAAAGGCTTCCTTCCTTTTTTATAACATTGTTCCATATGTTAATCCGTTTAATATGCTAATCTATATAGGTAATTACCATATACTATTTACCATCTAAATAATTCGTGGTAATTACACTATATTTAACATTTAAATTTATTATGGTCATTAAACATAGAGATTTCATTCTTACGATAATTTTATATATTTTTACTTCAGATAATGTCAATTACCCGTGCATTTCATTTGATTACTTTTGAATAAAATCTTAAAAATTATGACAACTAATGAATTAATATTGTTGTTCGTAATATAAATTTTATCAAATCAGTTAACGAAATTGATAATACACATATTACATCCATAATAAGAGGAGATTAACAAAATTATGATAATTATTTCAATTCACGTATTATTATGCTAATTCACATATTATTACGTCCATACAATTATGTAAATTATTTCAATTCACAGATTATTACACATATAAAATTATGCTAATGGTTACTTTGGAATAGAATCTTAATAATTATGGTCATTGAGAAATTAGTTCAAACATGATACTTTTATTAAACGGTTTTTTATACTTGCCGTAATTTTATCTAATCAATTAAAGAAATTAATGGTACACATATTACGGACATAATTAAAGAAAATTAAACATACACATATATATTACGGATAAAATTAAAGAAAATTAAACATACACATATTACGTCCATAATTAAACGAAATTAAAATATACATTATTTTTTAATTATAATATATACTCCTCCTTAATTACCATACTTATTCATAATACATGGACGTCATAATTAGCATAATATTAATCTATACTATATATAAAAACATAAGAATAGTAAAGGCATATTTTAAATTTTAAACAATAGTAAAGGTAAATTAAAAATAGAATGAAAATATTTCAATAATAATATTCTACATCATTAATTAAAAATAGAACAGAAATTAGGTAAAAATACCAGTGGATCTATTATTCTAATTGACTAATTAACTGAAAATAAAAAAAAATCGACTAAAAATGAATCTGATGTTACTAATTGATTGAATATATAAAAGGAAATGAATATTAATAATTGACTGTAAATAAAAAAAAATCCATAATTAACTAAAATGAAAAAGGAAATGGTCATATCATTGCAATTTAATTAAAAAAGGAAAACATTCTACATCATAAATAATAAAGGCATATTATAAACAATATTAAAGATAAATGAAAAAGGAACGGAAATTAAAAATGAAACGGAAATTAGGTAAATATTACTACGTAATTCTTTTCATTTTTCCTAGATAAGGTTGCCTGATATTAATTTACACATAACAATCGGCACTAATAATTAAAAAAAAAATAGAAGAACTGCTGGAGACGTCTGTTTTTTTTTTAAAATTTTATTATTATTATTATTTAATTATTTTAATTAAAATTATTTAAAAAGTTTATTTTAAAATTAGTAACCACCATGTCATCACAATTGTAGGTAAACAAGTCAATTTGGACTTTTTTTTTTTTGAAAACATGTCAATTTATACTTAATTACATGAGTTTATATAGTTCAGGAATCCAATTGCATTCTTTTTGGGTTCGATGGCCTAATTGCAGTTTTGTGTGTAGTTCAGTGGTTTATTTGACCATTATTCCGAGAAAAATGATATTACTAATTTATTTAAAATATAAAAAGATCGTAATCTATATTCTATACTATATATAAAAGTAAAATCCTCCTATTTCATTCCCCGCCTAAACTTTTGTAGTCAATTAATTAAATATTTTATTGCTCAAATAATTAATAAAGCTTATTTGTTAAGAAAATGTAAAATAGAAATTAACTAATATCTATAAATTGATNTTTATTGGTCAAATAATTAATAAAGCTTATTTGTTAAGAAAATGTAAAATAGAAATTAACTAATATCTATAAATTGATAATATGTATACTCACGTATCAACACTATTAATAAAAGTAAAATCATTTATCGGGAAAAGAAAATGATATTACTAATTGACTGAAAATTATTTAAAAACTTTAATAGTTAATTATACTTTCCTTTTGAAAACTCTAAGTTATTTAAACTTTAAAAAAATTAATTGAACATGGGTTGTTAGATTTTTATAATAATCAAAATTAATTCATTCAAATATGGAGGAGGAAGATAAAACTAAATGCAATATGGGAAAATGAATATACTTAAAGTATAAAAGTATAATTACACATATATTAGTGTAATTGACTAATAATAATTGTCTAATAATTATTATGATAATTAAGTTAAGCATTGGTCGTTGAATTTATTTTTATAATAATTACAATTAATTTATTTTTCATTTTCTCATATTTATTTTAGTAATAATATAATTATATAAGTCATATTACTTATAGATCTTTTAAAGATAATTTTAGACAAACAAGTCATATATTATTCAATTAATTGAGTAATATTTTTGTACTAATCTTATAATCAAATAAATGTACACGTTCAATATTAGAATTTTTTATAATTTCATCTTTATTTTTATTATCTCAATATATAATAAAAAAAAATTATCCACGCCCGGGTAATTGGACAATTATTTGTTCTAATTCAAAGAAAAACATCAGAAAACATAATCGATTCAATCAATTTCATCAGTTGCGCTATATAATATTCGATGTTATAATATATATAATTGTATATTGATCCAAATATTCTTTAAATATTATAACAAATCCATTCCGTGCAACGCACGGGCGAAAATTCTAGTTATATCTAATGGAATTAATTAATCCGGATGACCCGAGTTAACCAAAATCAATAATTAAAGGAATAAACGATAAAGACAAAGTATGAAGCTTACGGAGGCAAAAACCTTGTAGTGAGATTACAATGTAGATGATGATGTCCTAACAATATAATGTGGGAATATATATATATATATATATATATATATATATATATATATATATATATATATATATATACATACTAAACCCATCATGTAACTGCCCATTAGAAAAGGGTGGGCGGTTACCGCCTTTGACCAAGCTTGCTCGCTCTTGACCTTGAAGCTAGGCTTGGGCTTCAAGCCCGGCTACGGAGCCCGCCTTGGGCCCTCAGGGCCGAGCGTCGGGGCCTCGAGGCTGGCCTTAAGTACTCGGGGTCGAGTGCTGAGTTCGGCTTTGGCGCCTCGAGGCTGGCCTTTGGCACAGGAGGTCGCGACTGCTGAGGTCAGCTTGGGTTGTCTTGATTGGCTTCCTCGAGCCGATTTGCTCCGGACATTTCTCCAATATGTCCATCAATATCAAATAAAAAAGTATATATGACAAAAGACATACATAAAATGAAAATAAATATTAGATCAACCTAATAGCACTCAATCATAAGACTCGACTATATTTAGTTTAAGATAAAACACATATTCACTTACAATAAATGAAAACAAGTTTGCACCTATAATTAAAATATTTTACGTGATCCAATAATAGCTTGACTCTATATTAATTAATTAGAATATAATATAGCTTTTACATATTAAAGAGTCGGTACATAAAATATTATAAATATCCAAAATCTATCTGACATCATCAAAATCTATACAAAATAATTCCTAAAACTCATATTTGAGTTGATATTCTTGAGAATATAATGTATTAAGAAATGATGCAACAAAAAATCTATACAAAATAATTCCTAAAACTCATATTTGAGTTGATATTCTTGAGAATATAATGTATTAAGAAATGATGCAACAAGCTTATTTGCAAGAACAATATTCCATTTAATACTTTTTTTTTTAGTACTACTGACTCTGTTACAATGTAGTATCTGTTCCATTTAATACTTATTATTTCATGAATCAAATATGTTGTAATAGTTAATCTCTAGATTGGAAATATATATAAGAAAGGCAAGAGAGATGAGAGATTAAAAGAGACAAATTTTCAAATGTTTAACTTGTATGCAGATGATGAATAGGAAAAACTAAGGGTGCGTTTGGTTCGCACATGGGAATCGGAATCGGAATGAGTATCAAATACTTGGTAAAGGTAATGGGTTTTGGTGAAATTATTTAGCATGTTTGGTAGGTGGGTGGAATGAGAATGATTATTAATAGTTGGGGAAGAAATGATGAAGGGAGATGAAACCCTTATCTAATAAGGGTATGGGTTTTGCCATTAATGGGGTATTCCAAACCCATAGTAGCATTCACAAAACCTATAAACCAAACACTAACAATCACTTTGATACCCATACCTTATGCCTAAACCCTCCAACCAAACACACCCTAAAATTAATCCAACTAGAACCATATTTAATTTGACTTGATTCGAAAACATACAAAGTTAAAGATGCTCAAAAACATGCAAAACTCTAACATCATATCACCGTGATGGACCAGGAGCAAAGGTGGAATTATTAGTAAGCCAAAATGAAAGCAAATAAAAGGAAGTGCATACATACATATATTGATTTAAATTCTGCAGACAAAAACGCACGCAGTGCTAAAACTACATCTGCCAACTCAACCAATTCAACAAGTTCTTGAAGTCACTATGTACAGCTTCTTCTTCACTTCTCCTCCATCCTCAGCTCACACAACCAAAAGTTCAAATTATTAGGTAAAAATAAACAAAATTAAAGAAATACACAACACTCTAACACCACCGTACCACGGATGCATTACATACTGCCTTAGCTTATTAACATCATATCATATCAGACCATGAAAAATTGCTTAATTTGCTTAGCTTGCATAAAAATTTCACCAATTCAAAAACTATCGATCCCTCCGATCCAGATGAGAATGGTTTAATTTGCTTGCTTACATGAGGGTGCAAGCGTGAGGGTTCTCGTCGCTGAAAATCTGAGGGGGAGGATAGGCGTAATCCAAGTAGTATTTGGGGGGCATGAACTCGTTCTTCTTCATTTCTGTCTCCATTTTCTTTTCGTCTTCTTCTCCCTTGCCTTCCTCGCCCTCTTTCTTCTCCCCTTCCTTTTTCTCCCCTTCTTTCTTCTCCTGCTCTTCCTTCTTCTCTTCCTCCTTCACTATGGAAGCTTGCTTCCCTGTTTTCTTGTACACGTCCCTCGCAAGCTTCTCAGGATCCACCACGCCCTTTACCCGAACCTCATTGCTTCCGAGCTCCGTTGTCACTGATTCAACGCCTGTATGTATGTATGTATGTGTATCAGTGTATCACATGCATGCGCCATTAATTCCCACTAATTAAAATACTACTCCATAATTATGTTATAATTATTTAAACTTTTAAATATATGACATTTTTCTAATTGGACAACGTAACTAATTTTCATGAATATATAATAAATTTATACCCTAGTACTAAGCTAAATATTTTCAAAAATTGAAGTATATATAAGCATTGTTAATGGGGTGGGGGATAATTTGTACAATAGTTATACCATGGATCCGAGTCTACCTTGCAATGTGGATTCGCATTCAAAATACATGATTTACATACTGATTGTTCACAATTTACATATTAAATGTTTACAATTTGAATTGTGAACATTCAGTGTGTAGATTGTGAACATTTTTTTAAAGAAAGAATTGTGAACATTTAATATGTAAATTGTGTATTTTGAATCCGGGTCACATAATAATTTAGATAGTATATACTAAAAATAAAATTTTAAATAAATAAACATGTATGTCAGTGGTCCACAATATAATGATTGATTATTTTATCTAAAATATATTTTTCTCTCTCTCTCTCTCTAACACACACTCATATATATTATGATTTGAAAAAATGACACTTTTAGTCATTCAAATATGAGCAAAATATAAATTTAGCCCCTCAATTATTTACAATGCATATTTAGTGTCGAGGGACCAAATTCATCACTGTGATGAGGGACTAAATATATACACTTCAAATAATTGAATGACGAAATCTATACTTTATTCATAATTGAGGGATTAAAATGCAATTTTTCCTTATGATTTTAAATATCAATGGTGTTCAAATAATGTGGTTTTACTATAACTTGTTAAACTTTTTTGATGAAACAAAAAAAATTAATATTTGAATAAGTTGTTGACATGGGTAGAAAAAGCAAAAAAAAAAAAAACAAAAAGAATGGTTTTTTTTGTTAGAAGGAGGGTGTGAAGTTTGATGGTTGGTACCTTTAATTTTCTTGATTCGCTTCTGCAAGACCTGAGCGCATGCCTCACAATGCATTTGAACTTTCAGAACGACTGTTGCGACTGGAGGAGGCTGCAACAAGAAAACCAATTAAAAAAGAAAATCCAGATAACATTTATAGTTTATCAATCAATTTTAATTTATTTGACCACTATTAGATGTTTAACTTGGTTAAATAGTCGTATAAGTGTTTGATTAATTGGTTTTTTTTGTAACAACTTGTTGCTCCAAAACACTAAAATTCAAAAAGCTGCTCAAAATATCTTTTTGGATAAATTTTTGAGAAAGTCATTTTGCATGTAATAAGCTATCAGCTAATTTATCAAATATTTTTCTACAATCAACTAATATTATCAACTAATCAAACACACTAACTCAATCAGCTAACAATTACTCCGTATTTAACAAACACCTCCAAATATTTACCAATTCTTCCAACAACAAAAAATACCATTGACATTAAATAATTAAATTACATCATAAATAGTCATTTCGATTGAAGTTAATGACAAAGGGAGGGAGGAATGGAGGATCACGGAAAATTAAAGTAGACATAAATAAAATGATAAAATTATAATAAACATTAGACCTAGTAGCAATCAATAAAATAATAAATCATAGGACTTGACTACTTTAGTTTAAGATAAAGCACATATTCACAATAAATAAACACAAATTTGCACCTATAATTAGAATATTTTACTTGATCCAACAATAGTTTGACTCTATATTAATTAATTAGAATTTAATAAAACTTTTTCATATTAAGAAGTCACATAAAATATTTATAATATAATATATTGTAAACGTGACAAGTCACATTGACTAAGAATTTCTTGCGTTTACAACTCGATCTCCCATGCATATATGTTTAGTTCGTTGTGGTTGTTGTTTTCATTAAAAGCTGAAATGATATGGTAGCTTTGCAGAAATGAGTTTTTGTTTTATTGCACATTTTTTGAGTGAGGACAACTTTAGGCCCCATGCATAATGTAATGCGCCTAATCTTCACACTGCAGCTTTTGATAATATTATATTTTAGTCTCAGATCTATAACTCTTTTTTTTTTTTTTTTTGGAAATAAAAAGATCCATAACTCTTCTTCACCTAAAAAACAGAACAGTCCTCTTCCCTTGCTGGTCCACCCCCCAATTGCATTGCATTGTAAAATGTGCCCAAAGGGGAGTGTGTGCTGTTGTGTGACTCACCATGGCTGTCCTTTGCCAACACACTGCAACTTCACTCTGCTATGTTGTGTTGCTTTCATGTCAGCTCACAACCCGCAATCACAACTCCATCTGTTTTGACAATTATCTGTTTTTGTTTTCTAATTTTTACCCACCACTCTCAATTTTCACTGGTCATTATTGTTATGTTAGTTCTGAAACATAATCAGATCACGCAGAGATTCAAACACATGACTTTTGACATGAGGTTTAGCTTTGAAATCAAAACGAAGAATGTGTTCTATCTCAACAATCATGAGACCATAATTCTTGTTGCCAACCCATGCCCAATCATTATTGCATGGACCATGTGTGGACCAAAAATAAAAACACATTATTTTTGTACTGAAGGTACATTACTTTTGTACTGTAGGTACATTATTTTAGGGTACTTTATTTTTGTACTGAAGGTACATTATTTGATATCAAATAATGTACCTATAGTACAAAAATAATGTACCTTCAGTACAAAAATAATGTACTTTTTATTTTTGGTCCATGCAATAATTTGCCGCCCAAGGCCCATTCATCCATTCTCCAATTTTTATACCATGGACCAGGTTCATATGGTATTGTGAACCCTGATACAAAAATTCTATATCTTTAGTTAACACATTTTATACCTACAATTAACCGTTTCTGTACATGTAAACAAATAACTTGATAATTACTGACACATAATATGATATCTACAGGTACAGAAATGGCCAACTGAAGGTGCAGAATGTATCAATTACAGATATAGAATCTGAAAATTATCTTTTGATAAGGTCTACAATGTAAGGTAAACCCTAGTCTTTTGTATAATTTGCCTCCATTCCCTAAGCCAGTGGATGGGGTTTTTGGTCTTTTGATCTCAAAATTTAAAATTTAATGTCCAATAATAGGTAGTACTTGATTGAGTAGCTAGGTTAAAACATAAGCCACTGCAACTACTCTAGGATGCTATTTAATTAAGATGAAAAGCATGTACCACTGACAAAGCTGTGGAGGCACACAATTGTTATATTTGTCTGTTTGGTGAGTCAAAACAAAAGCTACAACCCTAGGATGCTAGGGAGTAAAATCGCATTTGTAATACCATGGATTAAAGTCTATTTGCATTGTGTATCCTAATCTAAAAATTATGTTTATGTAAATTAACATATGATATATTTTCAATTAATATATTATGTGTTTTCAATTTATTTACTAGCACAAAATCTATTAACAACATACACATAATTTGAATGTTATTTTTGAATTAATGTCCACAATTCAAAGTGTACCATGGTTATGGGATAAATTTCCATAAAACCATGAGCATTCTTAGATGTTATAAGAATTTTTTATGGCACATTAACTCCTAAAAAACTATGCCCTTTTTGTTAGTATTTTGGCAATGTTCAAAGTACATTTACTGCTTTGAACATAACTTTTTTAAAACACCATAAAAAAATGAGAGAGAGAGAGAGTGTGGAAGAGAGTAGGCATACCTCATCTTTCTTCTCTTCTTTAGGGGGCTCTTTGATTTCTTGCTTGGTTTCCTCAGCAGCAGGGGGCTTGGGAATAGGTGAAATGAGGTCAACCTTTCTGCCACTTTTCTTCTGAATCCTTTCACACACTTTCATAGGATCAACACTCTTATTACCTTTCACCACAACTTTGCTCGCCTTATAATCCGCTGTTACTTCCTCCACTCCTGTATGTTATCAAATTTAACTCATAAACCTTTAATCCTTAATTACTATAAAGCTAGATTAAGGTTCAAGTTCAAAGTTGACTAGATATAGTTTCTGATGATTAAAAATGCGTCACTTTTAATTCTGACAATTACTCAAAATATGAACTTTAAATTGTACGGCCATGAAAACTAAAAGTGATACAATTTTTTATTTTATTTTATTTATAATTATAGAACCAAATTTTATTAATTTAGAACTCAAGGACTAAAAGTGAGTAAACACAATAATCAAGATAGCAAAGAGTAAAAGAAAAACTTTTTTTTTTTAAATAATAAACTAATTAAACGTAAAAAAATGTATAGAAAGTTACATCTTAACATGAAGAGTGAATGAGTGATATTGTAAAATTTGTCATGTAAATATCAATGGAACATAAAAGTAATAATATGTCTTGTACTTGTAGGCCAATGTTGGACTGTGGCCTTTTATTATTGTCTAATAACTCATTGAGAATATCAAAGACTTTGAATTCAAAACTTGGAAGGTTATCAGGTTCATGTGTGTAGTGGGCTAAAGTATATATGAAACAAAAGAAGGCTCATTCCCCTATAAAATAAAGTTTTTTTTTTTTTTTTGTATAACTAGTATTCTTTTAAAAAAACAAATAAAAATAAAACAACTTTATGGTATAATATTCTTGGGGTATAATAAGCTGTGTACATTGGAAAAATGTCTGTGTCTGGTGTCATGGTAGCTAGGTGAGAAACTGAGATGTGAGCCAATAAAACATGACTATGAAATTCTTTTGTTATGTGTGAAAGGTTTGCAATTTAATTTTGTAGCCTTTTATATAAGTTTTATGGAGATGTACTAATTAAAAAACAGTCACAATATATTAGTGGATCATCAAAATCTTTGGATTTATTGAACAAAAAAACGTCTTTTTTTATTTATTTATTTTATTTTTTTAGTAACCTACAAACTACACAACATTTGTAAATCAAGTTTGACTAACAATTATTTATGTGGGTGAAGGAGAAATGAGAGGGGCAACTCAATCAAATTGATCGGACTGTTAATTTGATAACCACAATGTTACAAATTTAACAAGTTTAAAAAATAAATACAAATAAAGGGGAAATGGGGAGAAGTAACAAAACAACAGTAAAAATCCTTTCTTGCAAGGGGAAAACAACTATAATTATGAGGTAAATTTTTAATGTCATGATTACAATGCATGTCTTATACTTTATAACTTTATTTCTCAGCAAATTATATGCTGTATTTATCTCTTTTTTCAAAAAGAGATTATGGTATAATACAATTATATCCACGTATACTTAATATATGTATAGAATTATAGGTACCATTGAATAAAGCACTGTAAAATAATAGTTTTTTTTAATGAGTAAATATACCTTGGAATCCTTTCAAGGATCTTGTGACTTTTCTAGCACAAGCCTCACAGTGCATATCAACCTTGAGCACAATTTCAATGTTCTCTTCTTCTTCCTTTTTCTCTTCTTTCTTCTCTTCTTTGCTCACCTCTTCTTTCTTCTCACCCTCCTTCCCTTCCCCTTTCTTCTCCTTCCAAAATACATCACATCAACAATTAAAAAAAAAAAGAAAAAAATATAATGGAAAATAATTTTGAGAGAGGAGAGAGAGAGAGAGATACCTCACCCATGTCTTCTAGACTTCTTTTTTATGAGTTTCTATATGGAAGAGTTCACCGTGTTCTGAAACTGCACAAGGAAATGAAAGGCCTTCTTTTAAACTCTCTCTCTCACTCTGTGGTGTGTATTTCTAGTGGGGAAGAAGAGCATTTAAGTAGGGTGGGGAGGGTCACACTGCAAAATCTGATTCGGAATTGTTTAAATAATGTTTTAATGCATGGTAGGAAAATCCCTTTTGTATGAGTCAGCACCTCATCATTCCAAACGCAGCATTTATAATTCTTGATTGCCATAATAATATTGTCACATGTGTACGACTCACTATTCTTTATTCAGATTGTTTACAAATTTTATTTTACTATTATTTGTTTTTAAACATAGGTGATCCTAATTTTACCGGACTAATTCTAAACGGATCAAACTATTGTAGAGGTAAATCATGAGTCACGCAATCAGCTCATCGATCAAATCTTAATTTTCATGTGCGGACAAGAGATCCCATCTAGACCTCTATACTACCGCCTCCAATCATGACCTTTAAATCAGGCAACGATGCTAAACCCCGACACTATTTACATGCAATTTTTCTTATTTTGAGGAAAAGTTACATTATCACACATAAAAGATTAAAAAGTTGCAGTAAGTAGTTAATTAAACACCATTGATATTGCTTATTTAGTCAAAAAATTTTCAAATTATATATAAATGAATCCCGGTCACTTTTAATTTTTAATAAAATAAAGTTATATTTTTATGCTTGGTATTGTAGAAAATTCTATATTTTTAAGAGAAAAGGGAAGAAAAGATATCAAATCGAAATGTTCTTTTCGTAAGAAGTATATACTTTCTAATTACAATTCTATAATAACTATTTTTTTTATAAATGAAAAGGCAAAGAAAATCTAAAAGCAATATTATAAAACTCTTGAGCTTACAAGGTATATAATTCGAAAATGAAATTTCAATTTAGAATTTTAGATAATTAATTTAGATGTCAACTTTTCAATCTCATATTTATTTATTATTATTTATTTTTTTGAATACTATTGGCTCTATTACAACGTAGAATCTGTTCTATGCTTTCTCTATGTGTTGCATCCCAAAGACTCAATACCCCACCACCGCACAATAGTTATTGCATGGACTGTGGTCCACACAACTGTGTGGGCCACAGTCCAAAAACGACACCGTTTCGCATAATTTTTTTCACGCGACCTATCGGAACATACATTTTTATAACTCAAAATGTACATTATTTTAAAGCATAATGTACATTATTATAACTCATAAAGTACACATTATCTTACCTTAGAAGTTTCATTCTCTTCTAATGCATAATGTATTATTCTAACACAATACAATATGTACAAGATTATATTCTAGCACATAATGTATAGTACATTATTCTAACTCATATATAAAACTCAACGGCGTCGTTTTGGATGGTGGTCCACACAATAATTTGCCCCACCACCGATGTTCAATCATGCGACATTCCCTCAAGGAAAGCCACAGAGATGCCACCTAAGCACAATGTGTTTGACATTTATTATTTATTATTACTAGTATTTTCTATACGTGATGGGCAAAAATAGGTGCATGCCCAATATTATTACTTTATATTAAAATTTTAGATTTATTTAGATTTTAGATATTTAAATTATTGTAAATAATAATAATAATAATCTAAAACATTTTAATAAATTTAATATTTATAATTTAGGAATTAACTAACATATAACTCCAATATATAATGTGTATAAATTATTATTATTGTTGAAGAAGATAAGAAAATATGTGGTGGATGCATGCGCATGATAACAATAGTGAAAAAGATAACGGAAGTTATAACAGTAGGGGTATGTTTGCCCAAAATATTGTATAATACAATTTTTATAGCATAGTGTATAAAAAACGTAACGAAAAAACGGACATAAATGAAGGGTATAACCATCATTCACACTTATTATGTTTTTATATTTTATTATATTAGATATTTATTTATAAGAAAAAATGACATTTTTATCACTTAGTTATGACTGCAATGTAAATTAAGTTCATCAATTATATATTATCAAATTAAGGGATTTGATTTCTCACTTTATTAAGTGGTTTATTAATGGTAAATTTTATATTTTAAGAGACTCAATTTACGATATGAATAATTAAAAAATTTAAATATTTACCACTACCACAAATGAAAAATTAAAATCACTTTTTTTTTTGATTTTGTTTTGTTTTTTTTTTTGTTTTCTATTTGATGGTTTTGTCGAGATCACGTCTACCATAAATCGGGTATGAAAGTGTAGAACAGGATAAGAAAATAGTAGTATTATTGTTTTGGGCGTTAGACCCAAAAGAGTACGTACAAAACTCGAGATATTGACTCAAAATGACGGTCCAATTAAATAAATAATATAAGATATAACCCAAAATAGGGGACTAGAAATAATAATGTAGCTAGTAGAAATCAAACCCTAGTTTATGGGTTAGAGGTTAGGAGCAGAAACCACCAAGCAAAGACGTCATTATAATTCAATGAATGATCTTTAAGGAGAAGCAAGGGTGTCTTATATAGTGTTGAAGGTCTTCCAGATGGTTGACAAATGTATACATCGGCGGCTAGTCTTCAATCTAGACCATACACGTCTCCACCTCACTACTTTGCTTTTAGCGCACTCCTCATATATGCATAAGTAGAACTTCCCGCCCTTTAATGTACAAGAGATTTGAGTAGCTTGGGTGGTTGGTGTTTGTGTTGTTAAGTAAGAGGTTGTGGGTTTGATACTTGTTTCCCCACTACTTTGCTTTCAACGCACTCCCCATATATGCATAAGTAGAACTTCCCATCCTTTAATGTACAAGGGATTTGAGTAGCTTGGGTTGTGGTTTTTGTTTATTTCGCGATTTTCATTATTCTTGTTGGACTAACACTTCATCAATAAAAATGGAAACCCTGCTTGTACTTTAATAAAAAGTTTATACTTTTGTTTTGCTAGCAACCGCATGGCGTAAATCCTTAACTTTGTTATGGCAATAATGTATATACTTGTTAGCTAATTAAGACACATTTATAATTTATCTCCTTTTCCCATCTATGGTTCAAACTTATATATTTAACTGAAGGTAAAATTCACAATCTTACTGATTTTGACTATTACTTAAACATACAAATTATGTAAAATATTGCACCTCAATATCCATATAATTCATTTTTATTTAATTTGAATACTGAATATTATATTTTTAATTTTTTAAAGATAAATACGTTGTATACTCTACAATAAACAATTTTAAAACTAAATCTTTTCTAAAAATATATAAAATTAGATTTAGACATTATAGTTATTACGGAGTAATTAATTAATAGTAAACTTAACAATAGTACTAAAAAAACCTAATGGGATAACTCAAGTGGCAAGTGAACTCTCTTTGTATGGAAGAATTTTGGGAGAACTCATGTTCAATTCCCACAAGCGATGGTTCTCCTTGGGCCATCTCCCGTTCCTCCCAGAGCGAGCGGGGATTAGTCCGGTAGACTCGGACCGTCCAACGAACGAAGAAAGACTCGAAAAAAAATTAACAATTTAGTCAAGTAAAATTTTTCTTAAAATTGAATAATTTAATTATGGTACATAATTTTATATTATTAAATTGTCAAATTTTAAAGTGGTGGTATATAATTATGAGAAAATGGTCAAATGAGCCTCTAAACTTTACACCAAAAGTCAATTACGTACACAAACTTTTAAAAAGTGCAATTAAACCCTCAAATATATTTTTGGTCAAATAAATCAAATTTACTGGTAAAATCTTATCGAAAAACATCACCATCGACCAAAAGGTCGTCTTCTTCGGCAGGGCGACCAGTAAAGGTCACCATAACTGGTCGCCTACCCTCGAAGAAGGTGACCAGTCACCAGATCTAGTTGCCCTCGCCAAAGAAGGCGACCTTTTAATTGCCTTTTCTAGTAGGTGGCGGCCGGCGACGATCGAGCCATCACCGGTCGCCGGATTTTCGCTGGACTGATGCCTGAACTGAAATAATCTGTAATAATACGTCATTTACAAGTTCTTGGGCTTCACTATCTCAATTTGACATGTTAAAGGGTATATAATTGTATTTTTTAAAAAAAGTTTAAAGAGTTTAAAGACTTAGACTTTTCAGATAAAATTTAATGGCTTATTTGACCCTTTTTTCTATAGTTATTGCATGCGACATATTTTTGTTTGGTCACCAATAATCCAACTATAAATGAAATTACAAAGAAGATATATTACATACGCATGCCAGAATGCATTACGTTTATATATAAATTTGTGTGCGATAATTTGTGTACAAAAATGGTCCAACTTTCCTAAAACTAGTATGAATGGTTCAATGTACAAAAATGTAAGATGATAAGGATTATATAGTAATTTGCATGACACATGCATTTTCCATTATTATTGGTCTTAGTGTGGTTGGACCACAATGTTTTTAACGTTTTTCTATATTTTTCTAGAAACATCTGCACTCCAAAGCTACATAAAATTTGTTCAACTATTTTCTTTAGACAGATTTTTTCTTTCAATGTTCTATGTGGATCATATGATATATTATATAATCTAAAGCTTTCAATTTATGAAATATGAAAATTATATATCTGCATGTCTAGAGTTGAATATATATGTCTGCATCTGTCCACTCATATATATCATCTTTCAAAAAATAAAAATAAGTGTTCCACAGTTTTTCAACAAAGAAAATTTAAATTCATCAAATGGCACGTGCATGGTTCATTATACTATAGGTCTAAGACATTACAAAATAATTGGATTCAACTAACATCGATTTTGAAAATATATCATTTTACAAAATAAAACTAACCATCCGTTTAATTGGAGGAAATTAGAATTTCAATCTCACTTAATTTCGAAAGCAAGCAATTATTTTTCATTTGGTTCAAAGGAATTACGCGGAATTGTAATTCTTTCATTTTCATAGAATTCGAATCTCATGCCTTCCCTTAGTATTTTCAATTCCATATATAATGCATGCACCAGAAAGGGGGAAAAAGAAAAAAGAAAAAAAGAAGATACCCTCAAGACAAAATTGTCCTTCTCTATATTTCATTTTTACAAAATTAGAATCTCATCAATTCTCCACCTGGTATTACAAATGCAATATATAAATTTAGTTTTGTTTGCGTATCTTACCGTTAATGTTTGCCGTCCAAAATGAGTGCTCATAACCCATCCACTGCTCGTCATCCATGGCAAAATTCACTTCTCTCGGTTTCGTGTTCTCTATTGTAGCAATCACCTCCTCCATCCTCTACGCTCAGTCGCACCACTCGTTCGTTAGGAATGAAAGGATTGTCTACCATAATTGTAGTCCAACTCCAACTCTATGATTGTTAATTATAATCCTTCCTTAATTAGGATTGATATCAAATTTCTACTTTGCCCTCAATAATAATATTTAGGCTACATCTTTTTATTTTAGGCGTGATCCTGATTATGTTAATATGCAAGATCTTAGCCATTCAATATATATGATTGGATGGATATGATTTGTCCTCATAGTCTTCTATTAATAGGTGTCCTCACGTGAATAAGGGCCTATATATACATACATACATATATATATACATACATACATACATATATATATACATATATATATACACACACACACACACACACACACATATATATATATATATATATATATATATATATATATATATATATATATTATAGGCTTAGGTTCTAGTGAGATGGATGCCTCAGGTGAAATAGTTGAAAAATTCGCTAGGCGCTCAAGGGGAGCCTAGCGCCTAGGGCGATTAGGCGGGGATTAATCGACACCTTGGCGCCTGTGTATTTTTTTATTTTTAAAATTTTTTTAAAAGTATTTTTAATTTTTTAAAGACTAATAATTATAAACTATATAATACTTTAATAGTTAATACTATAATATTAAATATTAACCTTAAAATATCTAGAGTTTTAACAATTTAGGGTTATTTCGCTCAAAACGATATCTAGAGTTTTAACAATTTAGGGTTATTTCGCTCAAAACGATATCGTTTTGAGCGAAATAACCCATTAAAAAAAAAGAACAATAGCTAATCGGCCGACTAGGCAGCCTAGTTGATGCCTAGGAGGTCTAGTCGGCGCGTAAGAGGCCTAGGCGGTTAGCGTATAAGCAGCCATGGCGGCGCTTAGGTGGGCTAGTTGGTCGGCCGCCTAGACCACCGATTAAGGTGATATGCTAGGTGGTCGACCGGCGCCTAGCGCCTAAACGGCAATTAATTGGCGCCTAGGCGGGATTTTTGCAACATTGGATGAAACATGTGGTGAAATCATAGCCATGATCAACTCTTCCTTTTAAAAAAAATTCCCACATACGCGATCTATAACAATGTGCACTGAAAGGCACAACAATGTGCTCTGGAATAAGGGACAATGCGCACTATAAGGCAAAAATATGCACTGTAAGCCACAAAAATATGCAAAAACTATTAAAAGATTAAATTTAATACATGATCTTCAACACAATTTATAAAAGATCACAATATTCAACTAAATATAGTAATTAGTGATTCATTCAAGATCAAATTATAGCCTACATGAGTGCACACAGTTTAGGGTGTGTGCATTCGTGAAGTAGACTATATATGTGCACTCACGTTGTCGCACTGTCTCACGGGAAGGTGTTGTCTCATATGATTGTAATTATATATATATATATATATATATATATATACTCATTTTCAAATGAGTCCACCCGCTTCTTATGAGTCCATGTGGTCAGATTTGGACCATTAAATGCTTGAGATCAATGACATAGATAGGAAACATATAATATAATATATATCTGTTAATATAATAGGAAACATATATAGTATAAATTATTTTTAATTAATATTTACTAAGTCAATTTTTGACAAACTAACTTAAATATATATATATATATATATATATATATATATATATATATATATATATATATATATATATATATATATATATATATTAATTATCTTATTTTATTGACATTTTTCATCAGGTAGTCCAAAATCGATGTATATTGAGTGATATGGTATCAATTTAATTTGTAGTAGTAGTGTAATCTATTTTTATATTATTTTGTGCACATTTAAATTATAAATATTATGTATAAAGTTAATATACGTTATGATGTTTAGGTTTAGAAAATAATGTATTATATGCATAGAAATAATATATTATCTACATAGGAAAATTCCCACAAAATAAAAACATTTACATAGGAAAATACTACTTGGACTTCCAAGTTATACTCCATATTTTTATTCCCTCACACAAAAGTTTGATATTAACCCTCACAGTATGAAATAACCTATCATATCTTGCCACGTCAGGAAGTAAAAATGGAGTAGAAAATGAGAATCCATGTAGTAGAATTTATCTACTTTTTTTTGGGAGCTATTTTTACTCCCTCACACAAAAGTTTTTTTTGTTGAGTACTATTGATTCAATGTTACAATGTAGTATCTGTTCATGCACAAAAAAATAGCAACACCTCCATTGAAACTTAAACTCACTTCCTTACTCCATAGAGGTGTAATAAGGTGCCACTAGACCATATGGAAACTAATAAGTATTGATTGAGCTTGCAAAAAAACAAAGTATTGATTGATGTGTCTAATGGGCCTGTCTACAAAAGTTTTATCGTCAGAAACTTATGACAATGCAGTTCTAGACATTGGAATATAGTACAATCGCTCTTCAATTATTGTTGTTGGGCTACACTCTTCATCATTGTCTGGATTCTGGAACATCAGCTCCGATTTCCAACTTTAATTTGCTACTCCGTTGTAATAATGGCACCTAACACAATGGAAATTATATGAATTTGAGTACAATAGGTGTTGGGCCAGAGTATACCAGCCCAAATTTACTATTTTATTTTTTTTATTTTTTATTTTTTTTTGTAGAATGCCCAAATTTACTATTGAGATTCAAATGCAACGACAAGTGAGAGACCGGCAAATTATTATGTGAACCATGGTTAACATAATGTTGTGTGAATCATAAAAAAATATATTTTTAATATACTACAATTACATTATTTGTAAATTAAATATACATTATACAGAATAATATACTTTCCCTAAATATAAGGTACATTTTTAATATACTAAAAGTATATTATTTTTGTACTGAATGAACAATATTTGGTAGTATACAAAATGACGTACTCAGGGGGTGCTTAGCGCCTAGAGCGACGTGTATTTTTTATTTTTTAAAAAATTGTTTACTTTTTTTTTTTTTTTTTTTTTTAATTTTTTAAGACTTGATGATTATAAGATATTTAATACTTTAATAGTTAATATTAAAATATTAAATATTAAACTTAAAAAATATTTAGAGTTTGAACAATTTAGGGTTATTTCGCTCAAAACGACCGCCTAGCCGGCCAATCGCCTAGACCACCGAGATGGTGATACGCTAGGCGGCCGGTATCTATTCATAACTACTTTTTCAACCTATTGAAGCACAAAGAGTCAATATCGCCTCCATTGAGAGCAACTTGGTGCCACTGGACCATAGGATATTTCTTTGTACGTAGTATCATTATAGTGAAATCTAAATGTTAATAAAAATCTCTCTTCTCCTATGTTCTTGTCTCTCTATTATTATGTGTGTTTTTGGTTTTACTCTATTATATTTAGATTGCAATTTTACTATATTATATTTAATTAGATTGCATCTCGTAACAAAAATAGTGAAGGTACATATTAAACTATTAGACATAGCCCATATTTTTAATGGAACGGCCCTGGTACAAAGGGTATTATTTTTGTACATGTACATGTTTAGAGATGCCGGCCTATAAATAAATTGTTTGTATCTCTAAATGTTTTATCACCATCACCATTAATAAAAGAATAGTTTTGCTCCCGTCGATGTAGACATATTGTCGAACCACATAAATCTTACATTCTTTACTTTATCTTTATGTAATTGTTATTGTTTCTTGTGGCGTTAATCTCAACATTAGTCTTAGATTAGAGCCTTGGGAAAAGGTGTTGGTACATGGAGGGAAGACCATAGGCATTAGGGAGAAGACTTTGGGTTTGGGTCTATCTGATCACCAAAACCCCAACATAATTGAATTTTGAGTTCAAAAGAAATTATGGCATAGAAGAAGAAAACTATGCTCACGGCCGCACCTGCAAATCATTCATATTGCTGAAATTCAAATATAACAACAAACAAGTTGGTTTCATCAGAGGACAATGTTAGAGAACTAATATTTTAACACGATGAGAGAAATTACCAAACCATAAGTTTCGTTGCACCAACTGTGGTACGTGGAAATTGTAAGTCGGCCTGCATGTACAATCTTTGAGATTAATGGTATTGCTTAATTTGGTGGCAGTACAATCTTTGAGATTAATGGTTAGTTATTGCTTAATTTGGTGGCTTCAACTGCCACGCCGCAACAAATAAAACTATAAAAGTTTCATAATTTAAAACTAATAAAAGTTTAATTAGGTGATTCACTTTTCAATGTGATTTGCCTAGTATTACATAAGAGCGGGATCTACTTAATGAACATCCTTAATAATAATTTCGGATGATTTCATAATTTAGTGCAATGTAGATGAGTTAATTTTTAATTTACTCTTGGATTACATAAGTAACTTTTCAATTTAGCAGTTTTTTGTTAATAATTTGATCTAATTTTGTCTTTAACTTTACTGGTTGTGCCAAATATCATTCTCCATTGTCAATTCCATCGCATTTCCATAAAATATGAATGGTAATGGTAAATTGATATATCACCAATGATAAAATCGTCAAATTAACATTTGTCAATAACTAATTTTGCTCTAATGGTCTACTAGTACTATGGGAGGTTGAGTATAAGGGCTTCCTAAGTCTTCTTGCTGCTCAGTTAACGATTCATACACCATCTAAATTACTAAGTGAAAGTGAGAGAAAATTGAATTCTCTATTCCAATAGATTCTAAGCAACTCGATGGACTTCAGATTATCATTGGACAAATTAAAGAGGCTACTCAAATATCATCGATAGAAAACGTACTATGGTTAGAGATTAGTATAGTTAAAGCTTACCACGTTTTATGTGCCTACATGGATTAATTGCTTACATTTGGTATACCAACCATGTTTAAACCTTGCGTAGTTTAATTATATATTGTTTTTTTTTTTTTTTTTTTTGGAATGTCCACAAGGTGTCCTGAGCAGGCCTTTCTAAACAGGAGGCATCTTTAAGCTCGTACCATACTCAGACTAATCCCGGTTCGCACCGGGCCGGCCCAATTATATATTGTCTTTGATTCTTTGAAATTGCATTCTATCGCTAAATATAATTGTATATACATTCATATAATTGAGATGCATGCTATGTAGTTTTCTACATTAAAAGTAAGTAGACAAACAAGTTAAAAAAATATGTCAATAGGAGTTTAACATCGTTAGAGATTATACTAACATACTAACATATGTTGTTCTGATACTACGAACTCCAAGTCAAAATATTTCATTACCTTTATATATGACTTTTTAAAGATTTATCTTTGTGTATTTACTTCATAATAAACATGAAACATGGGATGTCTTTAAATTATTTATAGCTGAAGTTGAAAACCAATGCAAGAAGTCAATACAAATAGTTAGACGTAACAGAGGTGGTGAATATTACGATACATACACCGCAAAATGGACAAGTCTTAGGTCTACTTGCTAAGTTTCTTCGAGAGCATGAGATTATTCTTTTGGATCCCATTATAACGCACCCCAGAAGAAAACTAAGAAAAAATCTCAACCTTACATCTATAAAAATTCAATGGTTCTGATCAGATTTAAAAAAATAAAATGCGGTGAAATTTTCGTAATTATCATCAACTTCACTATTCAAACTTGAACACTTAATTAAATATGAAAACTTGGTAAATTTTATAAAATCAATGAAAAAGTTAAATTTTAAATCTAAACGGTAAATGCTAGATGCTAAGCAGTAAAAAGTGAACCACTAAACCGAATAAAATCAAAACCGATGTCATAAACTCTAAAATCGAAACCCTAAGTGCAATGTACTTTTGCATTTTTGCAAATGCAATCTTTAATACTAAATGTGCAAAATGTTAGTACTAAATGTGGAAACCTGAAAAGTTCTGAAAATTTCAGATCTTAGTGTTCAAGTTAAGTTGGTGATAATTATGAAAATGACACCGCAATTTTTTTTTCAAAAATCATATCTAGTCCATCCAATTTTTTCAGATGTAAGGTTGAGATTGATTCTTAGTTTTATACTGAACACTTATTCTCATATGATCTAATATATATATATATATATATATATATATATATATATATATATATATTGTCAAATAATATGCATCTTTAATTTATTTACAAACACATAATTTTTTAATTAGAATTTACAATGTAATGTAGTCCTACTCGATACGTATAACAATATTGGTTTGAAAAGAAAATGGGCCTAAAGTATATTGGGGAAGGGGAAGAGAATGGACCTATGAGAAGAGATATGCATATACAACTGGTACAGTATAGATTTGTAGGTTATTAATATGATAAAAATTAAATTTTCAAATCGAATTAATAATTAGTGAACCAAAAATAATTTTACTAACCATCCGAAAAATTAAATACTGAGTTCAAGATTCCAATTATGCCTAAGCTATGATTAGTATAGATGTCCCACCCTTTGGTTGGACGTTTTGCCTAACAAGTGTCGAACTTTTGCATCTGCAGTTCTGCACCAAACTTTCATTTTTAAGTGAAAACAGAAATCCAAAATCAACTTTTTTTTCTTTATCTTTCCCCACTTTAATACATATTTAAGTACGTCTATGAATAATTATGTCCTATATGGATCATAGCAAATTTCTATACTATCATACTTAGTAAATAAACCGTGCACGCACGGATAAAATTCTTTATTATATATTTAAATAATAAAATGTAAGATAGAGTTATAAATAATTATAATATTTGAATGTATACATTTATTTGATTATAAGATCGGTGCAAAAGTATCAATAATATATGAGTCGTTTGCTTGCAATTATTTTACAAAATTTAATTTGTAATATGATTTATTTATTTATATTTTTTCTAAAATATATATGGAAAAAAGGAAAAATAATTTTAAAATGCATTAAGATGTGAAAAGAAAATTATAATGAATATGTATTTTAATGTAGTTTTTTTTTTTTTTTTTTGAAAACCAAGCATCAATGCATTACTGAATCAAAGAAGCAACAAAATCTGGGGGCATATCATCCCAAAACAGAGAGCTAGTCTGAGAATAGGCCGCTGTAGCTAAAGCATGTGCTACTGAATTGACAGTTCTAGGAATAAAACCAACGGAGCAAGCAGGAAAAGAACTTAAAATAAACCTACAATCAGAAATAGCAATGCCGACGTAAGAACGTGGCTCAGGAGCCAAACTTGTGAGCAACCAGTGAAGGGAAGAGCAATCTGTGTACACACGCACCGGGTCCATTCCACGATTTTTGAGCCATGATAACGCCTCCTTACAAGCTAGAGCTTCTGCCATTAGAGGACAAGTGCACGACGTAAGACGCCCGTTCATAGCTGCTACGAAGTCATTGTTTGTTGATAACAAAACAGCACCGTAAGTGGCGTCCCCCGTGTCAGGTTTGAAGCCCGCATCAACATAGCACGCATAGTGTGGAGCGTGAGTTGACAATTGATGAAGATGAGGCGTAGCATGGGAAGCAGCCGAGCTCAAGCTCGGTACCTGGGAGAGAGAAGCAGCACTATCAGCATTATTCTGCCAGTCACGAGCTGCTGCCAACGCTGAGTAACACACCGCCCTCGGCCGTGGCAGTAGACCATCCCAGACAGCGCCGTTTCTTGCTTTCCATAATGCATATAAAACCGATGAAACAGACACCAGCACATTGTCATAAAAAATGTCCATTGCATGAGTCAGCCACTCCGGAAAATTGCTGCCAGACACGAAATTAATGGGGATATTAGAAGCATGCCAAACTTGTTGTGAGAACTCACAGGTAAATAATGAATGCATCACAGTTTCATCATGGGTAGCACACATAGGGCACATTGGATTAATTGACACTCTCCTAGCTATTAAATTGGGGGTTGTAGGAAGGATGTCCCTAATAGCTCTCCAGAGAAATGTCCTCCACTTAGGGGGAGCTTTCAACTTCCAAAGCTTTGTCCACTTATCAAACCCGACCTGGGTGACCGAGATCTCACCCACAAGTTTCCTATAGCCACTCTTCACCGTATAGAGACCATGTAGATCACCCACCCAGTACCATGAGTTCTCATATGCAGGGCTTATCGGGACCTTAATAATTCGCTCCACATCCGCCGGGGTAAAGATATCTGTTAACACCGGTAAATCCCAACCATTTGTGTCCATATCAATCAGTCTAGACACCGTAGCTCCCTGCAACTGATTTGGCATAGCAGTATGGACCATAGTGTCAGAAGCATCTAATAACCAAGGGTGCCCCCATATACAAGTTGAATTACCATTACCAATTCTTCGACCAAAACCCCCGCATACCATAGAATGTGCAGCCATAATACTTCTCCAACAAAAACTTGGGCAGTTACCAATAGTAGCATCAATAAAAGAGGTAGATGGGTAATACCTCGCCTTATAAAGTCGTGCCACTAGACATTACGGACGAGTAAGAAACCTCCATGCTTGCTTACCAAGCATTGCCAGATTAAAGTTTTTCAAATCCTTAAAACCAAGACCACCAAATTTCTTAGGTGGGCACATACGGTTCCAAGCCATCCAATGAATACCCTTACTAGCGCCGGAACCCCACCAAAACCGGTTCATTTCTCTTTCTAATGCAAGGCACAAAGAGTCAAGTAGTAAAAAAACACTCATCGAGAACATGGGCATAGCCTGCGCCACACTCTTCAGGAGTACTTCCTTACCCGCACGAGACAAGAGTTTCTTATCCCATGAGCCAATTCGGGACCTGAGTTTATCTTCAATATAACTAAACACTGCCCGTTTGTTTCTGCCTACAAATGAAGGCAAGCCCAGATATTTACCGAAATTGTCCGCCTGGGCGACTCCCAACACAGCAGCCACCCCTTCACGATCCTGAGTTGAAGTATTTCTACTAAAACAAATACTGGATTTATGATAATTTACCAGCTGCCCTGACAGTCCCGCATAAGTCTCCAAACATTCTTTAATAACAACAGCCTCCTGATTATTAGCTTTAAAGAACAGCAAGCTATCATCAGCAAAAAACAAGTGAGAAATAGCCGGGGCTCCCCTAGCCACTCTACAACCGTGAATACTGCCCCTAGCTTGAGCCTGTTGCAAAAGTAACGAAAGACCCTCCGCGCAAATAATGAAAAGGTAAGGTGACAAAGGATCACCTTGCCTCAAACCACTGGTTGGGGTTACCTGCCCACCTGTCACACCATTAATCTCGATATTATATGAGCCTGACGTAACACAAAGCATTATTAAGTCCACCCATCGTGCCTCAAAGCCCAGTACCAACATCATACGCTTCAGAAAACTCCACTCCATACGATCATAGGCTTTTGCCATGTCTAGCTTAAGAGCACTCCAGCCAACCTTACCCAACTGCTTCCTGTTAAGATAATGACCCAACTCGGCAGCCACAAGAATATTATCTGTTATTAGACGACCCGGAACAAAAGCACTCTGTGACCCGGATATGATTACATCCAGCATGGACTTCATTCTGTTTGCTAGCATCTTTGCCATTATTTTGTAGACTACGTTACATTGAGCAATGGGTCTCAGATCGGTGACAAACTCAGGATTACCCTTCTTAGGTATAAGGACCACATTAGAATCACATAGTGCATCAGGGAACTGACCAGAATGCAAGCAATTTAAAACAAACGCAGATACATCTTGACCCACCACGTCCCAGAATTGCTGATAGAAGCCGGGATTCATCCCATCGGGGCCAGGGGCCTTGTTAGGGAACATTGAAAAAAGTGCTTCTCTAACCTCACTTTCCTCAAAAAGCCGCAATAGCATATTATTATTTGCATCAGTGACCAGTGGCATTATTGAGTCAAAAAATGCATTCCCATTAGCAGAACTCGTGGCATCAGACTCAAAAATATTTCGAAAGTAGGACATTATTTCAACATGCATTCCCTCACCCTCCACCCAAACCCCATTGCTATTTTTTAACCTTGAAACAACATTACGTTTTCTACGTGCAGAAGTATACCTGTGGAAGAACTTCGTATTTGAGTCTGCACCACGCAACCAGTGTTGCTTTGCACGTTGCTTCCAAAAAGCATCTTCTTGATTCTCCAAGGTACGAATCTGCTCATCCAACCGACGATATTCAGCCAAAGATGTATGATCGGTGCGGCCTCTCAGTTTCACTAAGACATTATTGAGCGCCTTTAGTTTTTTACCAAAGTTATTAAATCTGTCGCCACCCCAGCTCATCAATCGTTCGCCACACATACGCACCGAATCCATAAAAGCACCACCGTGACCATCTGCCCAAGCCTCCTCCACTACCCCACGGCACCCCGAGTCAAAACGAAATGACCTCCCTCCATTCCTTAGATGACAAACTTGCTCCTTCACATCAAGAAACAGTGCCGTATGATCTGAACACCTTGTCAATAAATTATGGACTTTAGCATCCACAACCACACGGCACCAATCGTCATTTGCGACAACCCGATCAAGTCTCTCTTCGACCCACCCTTCTGTACCTCTCCCTCTATCCCAAGTGAAGTGATAACCCACTGTAGGCAACGAGACAAGTCCACAATCATCCAGCGCCTCCCCAAAACCGCGAAGGAGGTTATCCGGATGTGGGGTTCCGCCCCTCTTCTCATGATGGAATAACAGATCGTTGAAATCGCCAATTATCGCCCAAGGTAACGAGGACTTATTTCTCAAAGACCGAATTAAATCCCATGAACTACCCCTCCTACTACGCTCTGGGAAGCCATAAAAGCAAGTTAACCGCCATTTCGCAAACCCCGTCATATCAACAACAATATCCACATGGTTACGCGAATAACTAATAAGATTTGCCGTGTTATTTTTCCTCCAAAGCAAAGCAAGTCCTCCACTTAGGCCTATACTATCAATACAAAAAACACCCTCAAAACCAAGTTTAATACGTAGTATTTCTGCATGAACCCTACTAACTTTCGTTTCCATGAGAAAGACAAAGTCAGGCTTCTTATTGGACACCATGTCCACCACCTCACGAACTGTCCGTGGATTGCCCAAGCCACGACAGTTCCAACTAAGTGTACTCATTGGGTTGGGCGGGCCCGAGCTACAGGTCCCGCCGTAGACAAGTTTTTTGAGAGATCGGTCATAGCAACATCTGTATCAACATTGGAGGACGAACCTGACAACGCTCATCGTCTCTTCGGCACAGCCACGACACCGTCGTCCCGCATCCCATGCAGATCACGTAACACTGGAGCACCGCCCTCCGACACCACCGGGAGGTCACGGCCTTGTCGATCACCGCCCTCCGACGCCACCGGGAGGTCACGGGCTTGAGTAACAGAACGCGCCGTCTCCACACCCCCACCAGTCGATCCCCCTGCTGGAATCAACCAGTGCTCCCCTATAGGCCTAGGGCCACGACCTTTACCCGCACGTAGTGCATCACCATAAAGGTACTGATCAACAGGAATATTAGCTTCTCTAGCCTTTAAACAGAATTTCTCAGAATGGCCTAGAATACCACAAAAGAAACAAAACGTATGCAAGCGCTCATACTTTATTGACACCCAGCACCACGACTTGTCCCTTTTAATAAGCTTCATGCGACGCTTCAATGGCCTTGCAACAGGGATAGAGACACGTATGCGATAGAACGCTTTGAGCGGGCCAGCGAGTTGACGTTCGTCGCACCATACAAAAACCCCAATAAAGTTGGCGATTTGCTCAAGTACCACATCAGTCGTGTACCCCATGGGGAGATCGTGCACCTGAATCCACATGTCCAGAGAATCTAACACAACCTGATTAGGTAGTTCACCATCCCGCAACTGTCTGCAGACCAACGATCTATTCTCAAAGGACCAGGGTCCTTCCTCCAAAACATACTGTATATCTGATTCATGGTAGAAAACAAATAGGAACAGGTTTGGTTGGACTTCCGATATTTGAACACCCTTCACAGGCTGCCAAACCGATGCCATAACCTGCCTCATATATTCAATCTTGATCAACTTGGTCGTAAGGAACCGACCAACCAGACTCCATGATTCTGTAGTAGTTGACCCTTCCGCGGTAACACCGACGTTAGGCTCAAACCCTAGCTCTTCATCCTCCAAAACCATATCTGCCCATCGTTCAGACAATCCGTCAATAGGTGTATGGGACGTCATAGTGCAAACAGCGTCCGAACAAACCAGAAAACACGATCAAAACTGGCAAGAAAACGATCGAAAACCGGAGGAAATACCGTGGAAACGGCAAGAAAAAACTTCAACGAAGAAGAGAGAGAAAAACCCTAGAGAGCATATGGAGAGATCACGAGACATTTTAATGTTGTTTTAATTATTGACTTTGTTAATAAAAGATTGATCATTGAGAAAAAGTACTTTCTTTGTTAATAGTAATTTGTACGTCTAATTATTGACTTAATTACGATATATAAAAACAACATATTAAAAGGTGTGAAATGACATAATAATATTTTCATATTTTTTTGGTGCAGCAAAGGGACAAGGTCCCTAAACATAATAATATTTTTTTTATACACTAACATGAAGTCTGGATCGATCATTATTTGATTAATTAAAATTAATTCTTTAATACCTTATTTAATAATATTATATTACAATAATTTCATAGATTAATATATATGTAGATTTTTGATCTTGTGGACAACTTAATAAAAGGTGTCGACTTAATTAGTAATATATGTATAGTAATTTGTTTAATTATTGATTTAATTACCATATATAAATATGATCTATTAAATGGTGTTAAATGGCATAATAATATTTTCTGTATACACAAATATGAAGCCTGGATGATTATTTGATTAATTACGTTTGATTTTTTAATACTTTATTTCTTAATATTATTATAGTAATAGACAAAAACTTGTGTGAGACTATCTCACGGGTCTCAATCCGTGAGATGAGTCGGATCTTTGATTAATGAGGTCAAAGACGATTCGACCCATTAGTCAAAGATCCAACGCGTCTCACAGATTGAGACCCGTGAGACGGTCTCACACAAGTGTTACCTATAGTAATAATTGTATAATAATATGAATAATTATTAGCTTAATTAGAATAATAATTATTAGTGTATTAATCTGATCATTATTAGTTTTACTAGTAATTATCCTGTGCGATGCAAGGATCATAGTTATACTGTTTAGAATTTGGAGTTAATTAAAAATATTTACTTAAAAACTCTCATGAGTGAATATTGGTGGACAGACACTGTTGGGAATGGTAAAGGCATCCGTTGGAGGAGTTGGTCAGGATTGTGCAAACAGAAATATGGGGGTGATATGAGATTCCGCAAACTTAATGAGATGAACTTAGCACTTATGGGCAAACAAGCATGGCGATTGTTGACAATGCCTAATTCATTAGTGGCGCGTGTGTACAAGGCCCGTTATTATTCATCGTCTTCTTTTTTTGACGCACGTATAGGAAGTAACCCCTCATTCATTTGGAGAGGGTTGATGGAAGCGCAAAGTGTGTTGAAGAGTGATTGTAGAAGATGCATTTGCACAACTACAATAATTGGTAGTGATCCTTGGTAACCCTCATGCTATAACTCCCTTGCATGAATCTGTTGCTCAAGCTCCGGTTTCATCTCTTTTTAGTATGCATGCTGCCAAGTGGGACTCCGAGTGTGTGCGAGACATTTTTGATTCTAGAGATGCTGAATTGATTCTATAAATATATATTGATTCTATAAATATATGTATATATACATATATATGTATGTATATGTATATATATACATACATATACATATATATATACATACATATACATATATATACATACATATATATATATATACATATATATATACATACATACATATATATATACATATATATACATACATACATACATATATACATATATATACATACATACATACATATATATGTATATGTGTATATATGTATGTGTATAGATATGTAGGGGCACGCTCTGTTGAGAACGGGTGTCCAGGAGAGAAATAAGATCGATCCAGCCGTCCAGGTGTAACTAATTATATCATTATGTGCAACTAGTTATAACGTTAGGTGCACTTAGTATTGATGCTCAATGTATATTTTACTGGCACATGTAATACATTTTAGATGCACTTGTGCACCTATTTTCACGTACAAATGCAAGTAATTTACCTTGTTAACATTCATGCACCTAAGTGCACCTAGTTATGCACCAAAGTGCACCTAGTTATAACCTTAGGGCACTAATATATATATATATATATATATATATATATATATATATATATATATATATATATATATATATATATAATGGAATTAATTAACTTGAAGCCTGAATTAACTAATATCAATTAATTAATGGAAATACAAAGATAAGAAAAATATGTAGAGATAAGATATTAGCCTCGAGAGACAATATGCCTTGTATTAAGATAATTTGTAAGGAGATTATTAAGATAATTTGTAAGGAGAGATTACAAAATGATGTAGATGATACACAAGATGATGTATAAATTGCAAGTTTTTTTGCATAGTGCGTAGTGGTGTATGGAAGAGTAAAACGGGAATAAGATCACTGAGTGTCGGTATCGAAGGATGGAAAATTTGTAAGTTCAAGTTGCACGTGAATTAACAAGAATCTTCAAGCTTTTCAATTACGGGTTTCAAGGGAAACATTTTGTAGCAAAGTATATGAAAGCAAGAGCGCAATAGTAAATGAAAGTAAGCAAAGTAGAAATCAAATAGAGAGGAAATAGGTATAGGATTGCTCCTTCATTAAAATGTGCATCCTAGTGTCAAGAATATGAGTTGTGAGAGTGAGGATCTTGCATTTCAAAAGAAGTGTTTAGCAATGCCATATCCAATTCGGTCTCTACGGCCTATCATAGGGCTATGTAGCACCCGAGTGTCAACATGCCTCTATGAGTCATTTTCACAAACACTTAGTTTGCACTTCTTCCCGGGCTATGCCCTCTCGGATCTAAGACAGGAATTGGAAATAGAATCAAGGCTATCTCTTTTCCATGGAATGCCCTAGATGTAGGAGGATGAATTCTCCGAACTCGGTTACCAATCTTGAGTGTTCTTTACTACTTTCATTTGGTTACCTACGTTTTAATTGTGCGAACTATTATATACTGATAGTTCTGTAGCTAGTTTAGTGAATATAATGTTCATTTCGGAAACGTCAACCACTTAACTGAGTTTGTTGCTTAACAATTTGATTAACACTTAGATCACCCATAAGTAGTCAGACTCTTGGCAATTGTCCTCTAATTTCAATTATTTCCTAACTAATAAGCTTGTATGTTATTGATAGAGCAGAATTTTGAGATGTATTAGAGATGAAGATTCTAAGGAAAATGACATTGAAGATTTACTACTAGATTTTAGAGGTAAATATTTTTTTTAAAAAAAATCACTTACATAATGGATTTTAAAAAAATAGTTATTTCAATATGTTAATAACTAAATTGTATATATTACCCATTAAGGTATACACTCAATGAGTATCAAAAATAGTAATTTATATACAAAAAAAAAATTATAATAAACTAATGATTCCTCCTCAATCAATAGAGACAAGTATTTAGCAAGGGTTTTGTGGTAAGAGTAGTTTATATATGAAGATTCATAGAGAAAATTTCGAAAAAAAAAATTACAAAATGACAAATATGTCCTTTAATAATTTGGAAATTCAAAATAAATTGTTAATGTTAACAAAATCTATAAGTAAGGGATTGAAACTGTCACTTTAAACATATTTAAAAGAGAAATTTTTTTTTTAAAGAGAAATATTGTATAGGATAATAATTCGTGGACTAAGTCTACAAATTAGTTACATATCTGATCTAATGGACTAAAACCATTATTTTTCCTAAAAGAACTTATATGAAAAAAACTTATGGTTTATGAATTTTATCTTTGGAAAGGTGTTTTATATTTTAAGAGTTTTTTTTCTAATTGATGTTAATATTAAACAAATTAATTACAAATTTAATAAATTGATATTGTACTAGAATGGTTAAAGTTTTAAATTATTATTATTATTATTATTATTTAAATTATCAGGATTTGAATCTAACTAATAGCAACTTTTAAAAGATATAACATGGCTTAAGTATGACATAGCAAAGTGCGTGATCTGACCATAATAACTGGGATAATGTGTGAGACAAAGCGTTGACATGACAAAAAAAAATACCCTAGATTGAGAAATAAGTTTAAAACTACTCAAATTTAGGAAATGAGCTTTAAGTATCCTAGTTTCGGAAATAACTCTTGTATGGCGTGTTTAGTTTTCAAAGCAAAAATGTAGAAAATAGAATTGAATTCCGTTATAAAAGAATTGAAAAGAAAATGGATACCAAAGAAATCCACTCATGGTTTGATGGTTTGATTTGAGAATACAGAAGGAATGAATTATAAAATTATATTTCAAAGTTCATTTACGGAGTAATAAAAAAGAATAAATAATAAAAAGCCTATTTTCAAAAAAAAAAAAAAAAAGCCTAATACTATACCCCTATATTTACAACTTTAATTAATTAAATATTAAGCATTTGAACATCATCAGCCATAGAGATTGAACAGCCACATCGGGCATTCTTTAGACGAGAATGATAACCATTGCCTGACATCGTTTTCTGGGCATACAGTGCCCAAAAAGTTTTCCGATAAAAAGAGCAAAGCGTTCCCTCTAAATTTAAAAGTATTCTTCTTAAAGTTATGCCATAAAAAAAAAGTAACAGAATTGTTCCCCGTAAGTTAAAAAATTATTCTTCTGAAACTTATGCGATAAAAAGAGTAAAATATTCCTCCTAGGTTAAAATTATTCTTCATACTTATATTGATACTAGTTTTTCACACGCATTGCGCGAATGAAATAATGCACAATATTTAATTTTTAAATAAGTATTTCAAAATATATCAATACAAGATTATATAGGAAATGTTCATTCATATGTAATTGAATGTTAAATTTGTTTGTAACTAAGATCTTAGTTGTACTATGAACTTTTGATCTTGCAAGCGCCTATTGATATTTGGCAGTAGTAGTATTTCCCCCTACATTTTTCATGTGATGTGAGATGTGTGTTGCATTGTACATTCTCATGTGAAAGTATTGAAAAAATATTACTCCGTAATATTTATTATATTTGTAGAAGGCTAATGAATAGTACATTTTGTTCTAGTTTCATAACATGCATGTTTACTTGATAGTAACGACAATAACTTTAATTTGCAGGTAGTCTAAATACTGATGCTGCAATATGTCCAGTTTCTACATCCATTTTGCACATGTTTATTTTGAAGTTCATATTTTAAAATTAATATGAATGAGTGTAGTATTTAATTTGTGTGTGTGTGTGTTTTTTTTTTCTTTTTTTTTTTGTAAATTTATTTTTTATTGATTTGATACTAACTTTGGAGTACCAATTGATGCCTTTTCATCACAATGCATGCAGTTAAATAGTTTGCTACTTTGTGCATAAACATTTTTAAACAATGGCTACATCCTATATACCGGCCAATTATTTTTGTTGTCAAGATTGATGTTGATTTCTTCTTTAATCCAAACAAGTTGATTGTAGAAAATGAAATGAATTGTAAATTTATATTAGTTCTAATATATTTAAAGAATGCACGATAATTATTTTACATACAAGATTAATGAATGCTGCAACGGTAGGTATTTTTAAAATTTCTCCATTTTTTGAATTTGAAAGATTGATTCCAGCAATGTTGTAGTCTCAGCATCTTTTCAATGCATCAAGTGTGTCGCAATGTTCTATTGCCCTACATTAACATTTTTAATAATAAGTTTTAAATCAATTTATTGGGTTATTTGAATGACTTCTTTGTCAACCAATCCTCCCTAAGTAGTTAATATGATTGGCTTCAAACTGTTTTTTTTTATTTAAATTTTTTCCATGTTATTAACATAATACTTGGTAAATAAATATATAACATTATTTTGTAGTATAACTTTGATATTTAATTACAAGATAGTGTAAAAAAAAAAAACAATGAACAATGTAGTGAATATAATTAATTAATAAATTTGAATGTAAGGAATCTTTGCATTATAGAAAATATAGACAATATAACTAATGAAATTATATCTCTTTTTAAATTTTTTGATAGTGAATTTTTGTTTAATAAAGGCATTGTAGACATTGAATTATAAATTAAAGAAATACATATGTACTTTTTTTTGTTGTAACTACTAATTTAGTAATTTATTTAATTTAATAAGAGTAATGAGCGTGTACTTAATTTTGAATAGAGTAAATACCCAAAATGGTCCCTCGACTATAGCATAATTCACAAATTAGTCATCGACTATTGATTGAATCCAATTAAGTCCTCAACTATTCAAATTTTACCTAATTTGGTCCTCCGTCAATTCCTCCGTCTAAAGCCTGTTAACTTTAAGGTCATATACGTAATTTCATCAGACCTTGAAATTAATACATAAAACGTCATCGTTTTGTTCTATTATTTGTTTCCCTTTTCATTTTAGACTCCATCGCCACCAGGGAGCTCGAGAATCGTGGCCGTCGAAGACAGCTCAGACCGGCGCCAATATTTCCACGACCGAGAAGAACAACTGGTTTTACTCTTCGTCTCTGACCTAGAAGCTTCCTTGGTGGTTCTCGAACTAGATTCTTCTCTCGTATTCCTCTCCGTCTCCAAGCGCCGCTGGTTCTCCAGCTTCGTTGATTAATCCCAAAACCTCACCGCACACATCTCACTCTCTGTATAACTTCGCGCCCCAATCGGGGAATAATCGTCGATCGTTTCTGGATTCATTTCCGCTGGGCCAACAGGGGTTGGGGTTAGGGTTATGAGTTGAAGACCAAAATTTGTGAGATTAGGGCAAGGTTAATTGTTGCCTTGAGTTGTTGTACTTCGCTGGTTTGTTTTTGAATAGCATTGGGGGATTTGATGGCTTCCAGGTTCTCGCAGTCGTCGGCCACCATTGTTTCTAGCCACTTGGAGGACTATGACAATCACGAGGACGGGGAGACGGAGAGTAGCAATCCCCATAGGATTAGGGACTATTTGGAGACTACTCACAATAGCTATGCCGGCAGTGGCAGTGGTAGTGCGAGTGGTGACAATGCCACCATTTCGATGCGGCGTGTACGTCCAGGATTTCTACCACGTCTGCGGCTTCTATTACTTCTCATCCCCGTCAATCGTCGGCTACACGTTGGTGAACACGTGGTACGCCGGCCAGGACTCGAGCTTCCCCGTCGATATCGCCGATATCTGCGAGGGGATTTACGGCACCAGAGGCGGAGGAATTGACGGTGAGGTGGAGTTGGAGAGCAGTGAGCTGGTGGGTGATTTTGGAGGTTGAGATGGTGAAATTACACATATGACCTTAGATTTAACAGGCTTTAGACGGAGGAATTGACGGAGGACCAAATTAGGTAAAATTTGAGTAGTTGAGGACTTAATTGGATTCAATCGATAGTCGATGACTAATTTGTGAATTATGCTATAGTCGAGGGACCATTTTGGGTATTTACTCTTTTGAATAATATACTCTAACATATTCGTAGTATATGTTCAACAATTATGCCAATTTTGATTGGGAAGAGGTTCGAACCTAAGACCCTTTTTTTAATAGAAATTAATGGATAAGTTAAAAGTTAACGAAATATTAACGAAGAAGAGAATATTCAATGAAAAATTTAACGGATAATCACATAATTAAGGATAAATTAGGAAATCTTAAAGGAAAAATATAAATCTAAACAATCTGAACCATACATTTGATTTAATAATTTGACAGTCATTTTTTCTACTCGCCTAACTCTTTTTTGCTCTTATTAGTATACTAGATATTCAGTAACGAAAATGCATCACTTTTCTTGTGAGAATTGCGAACAAATCTCATTTGTCCATTTAAGATGATCAACAGTTGAGAATTAAAGAAAAATACGGTGGCATTTCTATAAATACAATTATGTATCGTGTAATGTCTAATTGTGCATTCGCAAATACTTGAGTGTGCATCTAGAAACATTTTCCAAACGCCATGATTGTGCATTAACGGATAACTGATTGTACATTTGCAAACTTGTCTTCAAATTCATTGTCATTTATTTTCCAAATATAGCATTCCAAATACACAACTGTAATTATAAAAATGCTATCATATTTTTTAATTTCAATCATTGATCAATTTTTATAGACAAATAAGATTAGTTCTACATTCTTAGGGAATGGGTATTTCTCATTTGATCCCAATCATATGTGTGTGTATGAGTGTGCATATATATATATATATATATATATATATATATATATATATATATATATATTTGATCATCATATGAATTCTTTTTTTTTTTTTAACTCATATTGAATTAATAATCAATTCACAAGTAACCGTTGAATTTCATTTTTTTTTTAAATAATGAAGATTTATCTACAAACAAACACTGGCGCATAATTTCTAAAATGTATTCTTCAATTGAACTAAATAATGAAATAGATTAGAAGCAAAAATTGATGATGTATTTTATTTCTTGTAGAATGAGATTCGTATTCTCTTAAATTTTACTCCATTAACCAAACATGTTGTAATGGTGAATACTATATTTTGATTTTTGTAAAGAAACATAATATTAAATTGTTAAATTCAATAAATTTGTAATTATCTTTCGAATGCAAAATTTAAAATAATAAAATATACACTAATTATTTATTGTGTACAAAATTTAAAACAAATTATTTAATTAAAGAATATTTATCTGTCTCGTAAAAAAAAAAAAAGAAAAAATTTCTTATTCACTGTGATAATATCTTGTTCCAATTAACTTTAACATAACAACAAGTACTTCCAAAACAACAACCATAAACTTTCCCTCGTACATTACCTGTTGTTTTGGTTTGATGTCTATGATTTCATCATTTTGGTACGTACCCAAGTTTCTAGAACATAGTTAACTTAAATTGCACCTAACATTGGTTGATAGTGTCTAGAAGTCTAACAAGGTCAAAAATGGATGACGAATAAATGTATAAATAAGGTGGATAATGTTATATTTATTGTGCATGCCAACTAATAAACCAAAAAAAGAAAAAAAAAAAGAAAAGAAGAAGAAGAAAAAACCATAAATAGTGGTACAAATAGAAAATTAAAAACGACATTTAACTCTCACGAGTAACTCAATCGATTCTTGAGTCGTACATTGTCAGTAAGGATGTAAGATTAAATTTTGGCAATTGCAATGTGGAGGATCATTTTTTTTGTGGGAGTGACTCTTTGTAAGTACTAGAAACCGTGATTCACTCTATAATTATGTTGGGTTGAGATGTGAGAACGATTGGAATGAAGAATTTTACTCTTTTTTTTTTACAAGAAAACAATTTATGGAGTTTAATTACTAAGCTTTCCACCGACAGAATTCGATTAGTGCTAATGTCACATTCACATCCTTATCCACTTGTCTTTATAAAGATTATAATCAAAGAGCAAGGATGTTGATATCACTACGAATATGCACAAGGACAGGGAAAATTAATTATTAATCCTCGATATTAATATTTTTCCAATTTGATATTATCCCTAATAAAACTGAAACAAAATTTACCATTTTACTAGATCCTAATATAGTCTACCACTTGAGGTTCATAGCGACTATATAACACGACAAAATCCGTAGAAAAATAGTTGGCAATAAAATGCTGTGTAATCCGTGGTCTAAATTCTAAAGGCAACAAATGGCAGTACGATGACGAAGAAACAAAGTCCGAAACCAACGGCGGACAACCTCTCTCCAAAGCTGTTTTTGATAATTGAGAGATTGATTGCATCACACGTATCTCCAATCACGTATATGCCCTTAACATCTAGTCTAAATTAACTAGCCAAAATCCAAGTACATTCTCGCTTATTACCCCTTTTAATACGTGACTCTTTAGTACTTTGTCTAAGAGTTACATTACGCATATTCTATTTCTATTCATTTTTTGCACATTAGGTAACTCAAGCCTTTTGTAAAAAAAAAAAAAAAAAAAAGGCAACTCAAGCCTCTACCTAAGAGTGGTTGGTGGAGATAATAAATCACAAGTCACTTTATATATTCTTAAATTTCCATCCTTGCAAGTATACTCCGTGCACAAGAGAAATCAACAAACCTTTCAAACTAGATGAAATTAAGAGGGCTATGTTCGATATGACCCTATATAAAGCTCTAGGTCCGGATGGGTTTCATGCCAGTTTCTACCAAGGAATGTGGAAAAAAATGGATAAGACGGTGATCAAGCAGACCCTTGATTATTTCAAGCAGACCAATGACCATCTAGGTTTCCAGTAGGACTCAAACCCTCACACTATCGTTAGAGCAAGACTTGTAATCGATTGAATCAAGTTAATGCTAAGACGTCGACATTATTCCATTTTAATTTTTACTTTATACTAACCTAACATTTTGATTCATAAGAAAATAATAGTTTTTATCCATTTCTTTTTTTTTCTTTCTTTCTTTCTTTAATTCTTGAGTAATTCTAAAATAAAACATTAATTCTCTTTTTAAATTAAAAACGAGTCATAAATAATACTCATTGTAATTTAATTTGTAGTTATTTATTTATTTTGTTTGATTATATGTTTTCTCAACCATGTAATCAAATACTACACACCCAATCTAATATTTAATTAGATGAAAAACTCGTCATCTCGTCTACACCCTCTATAAGTTGTACTTCTTAATTTAATGCTATGTTTTGTCATTGATATGTTGAGCATATAATATATAAACATAAATATGCAATTTAAAGACCAACTTAGACTTTTAGTTGAGATGAAATACATGCATATTTTAGTTTGGTATCAAAGTCAACCTTATACACAAATGTCATGGATTAGAACCTCTGCGTGATTTTTTTTTTGTTTGTTTAATAGTACGTTTAATGTAGTTTCTAAATATATAAATTTTATATACTAATATTAAATTTAATATTATAAAAAATTGAATTAAAAATAACTACAGTCAAGCCTTATTTACGGAATCAGACATACAAAATGGGACAAATAGAGTAATACATACTTTAATTTGGTGCACATAAGTTGCATTAGCATAGTAAATTGATGAGGTATAGTTTTCAAATAATATAGTTGAATTTAAATGTTAAAAAAGCAAAAACAAATAGAAACAGTCAAGCATCTTGTACTCAATTGATACCTCTGTGACTTTCCTTGAGGGAATGTTAGAATTATGCCCCGGTGGTGGGATATTGATTTTTTAAGCTATAACTAATAGAGAAAATATATTGAACAGATACTAGTATATTACACGGTATAGAGTTGATAGTATATAAAAAAAAAAACTACTTATATTCATGAAAAAAGAAAAGAAAAGAAAAAGTATCTGTATATATCTATGATTTGGTTGAAAATTTGGGGTTTATGGGAAAAACGGATGGTGACTGGTGAGGTGTAAACATCAAGCCAGCACATGAAATGGAGAGTATAGAGTGAGCAATATAGACCCCTTTTTCCCTCTTCGTCTTGGATCACTCCCACAACATTGATGATCTCATGAATTTCAACACCCATTCCTCTACGTGTCGCCATCTCATTGGCTACATTTTAGACTCTATTTCCTCTCTCTAACCCAACTTCCATCTCTCATTTCATATTAAATCCAACCCTCTTCTTTCCTTCCCTCCTCCCTTGTGATCATCTCTCTTCCCTCACCCCAAAATCACTCAATCTTTAGTGGCCAGTGGCTGTGATTACTTCAGATCTCCATCAGCCATGGGAGAGGAAGCTCAGAAGGTACACCATCATCTTCCTTATTCTTTTATCTAATTTGTTTCCTTAGAGAAGAGATTATGATCCTAAACCTTGATCGATTTTCTAGATTATTCTTCGTGAGCATAAAATTCGTGCCTCTAATGTATAGTAATTAAATCAGTTTCTGTAATTTGAAATGGTAACAGACGACGCTTATGATCCTAAACGTTGATCTTCAATGCTCCAGCTGCTACAAGAAGGTGAAGAAAGTAATTTGCAAGTTTCCGCGTGAGTTGTATTTTCAATCAAACCTTTTCTCTCTTAATTTGCTTTATTTCTACGCATTTTGCCTACCTAATTTAGTCTAATTATTGAGATTATAAATTCTGAAATTAATTTTCTTTTATATACCTAATAAAACTTTTTAACTTATTATTATTATTATCGTCTTCACAATTATAATCGCGCGCTAATAATGAAGAAGTCTACCGTATGGACATATTGATAGCTTAATTATTTGTTTACATTTTATTTTATTATATTAATTTTTGCTTTGGAGGGGTGGGGGGATAATTATGGTAAAATTGTGATGGCCTGATGGGATATTTTACTATTTTTGATGATGATAATTATTTTTATTTTTGTTTTATATTTGGATTGGTTTTAATATGGAGAATATACAGAAATTAAAGACCGGAAATTTGATGAGAAGGCAAATAAGGTGTTCATCACTGTGGTGTGTTGTAGCCCTGAGAAAATTCGTGACAAATTGTGCTGTAAGGGATGCGGGGTAATCAAGAGTATTGAGATTGTTGAGCCACCAAAGCCCAGAGCTGCAGAAAAGCCCAAGGAGCCAGAGAAGCCGAAGCCACCTCCTGAAAAGCCGAAAGAGCCTGAGAAGCCCAAGCCGCCTCCTGAAAAGCCTAAAGAGCCTGAAAAACCCAAGCCGCCTCCAGAAAAGCCCAAGGAACCGGAGAAGCCCAAAGAGAAACCCGCCCCACCTCCTGAAAAGCCCAAACCAACGTCCGCTCCGGTTCCGGTTCCGGTTCCAGTTCCGGTTCCTGTTCCTGCTCCGGCCCCCGCTCCTAAACCCGCAGCACCAGCACCAACACCAGCACCACTACCACCACCACCAAAGGTCCCGGAACCCGAACCCGTGATTGTGATGCCATGTTACCCAACGCAACCACCCTATGGGTTTTGTTGCGGGCCGTGTTCCGAAGGGATACCCGGTGGACCATGTTATGGTTGGTACGGAAGACCACCGCCGCCGCCACCTCCGCCGCCGCGGCCATGTTATGAGCCCTTTTTCGGGTGTCGATGTGGGCAGTCCAGAGGTTATTATGGATGCAGATGTGAGTGTAATAACTACTACTGTGAATTAGACAATAGTTCTTGCTCAATCATGTAATAGCTCCACCCCACCAGGCCCGGCCCGTCATTATCACATCATATCGTGGTTTACAAAGCATGATCATGGCTTTTGATGGGACATCTTGCCTAATTGCACAATTATCTAAAGCTAAGCTAGCTTTGGAATTATATGGGTGTTCTTTTCCCAAATCTTGAAAATAATTAATACTCCGTAGTATATAGTACCACTGTTATTAAATCTGTTGAATAGAATAAGGTTAGCGGCCAGAATTATGGTTGCTAGACTACATTGTTGATTTGTTGTACCAAATATACTGTTGACGGAATACTGATTTTCCATTTTTCACTTATTATTATTATTATTATTATTATTATTATTATTATACTTCAGTTTGTAGTATTTCATTTCACTTTTGAATGAATAAGGCTATTGTGCTTGGTCATTTAAAAATGAAATTCAGTTAATTATCTTTCTAAAACAACTTGTTATATTCATTGCAGGGTTAAACAACGTATTGCATTTAGTTGTTAATCAACATATTTCACATATATATATATATAGGCATGATTGTAATAGGCACTATACGCTAGGGGTGTCTAGGGAGCAATTCACCACGGTCTAGGGGTACATAGGTTGCCGATTTTTAAACAGTGTATATAGGCTAAGGCTATGGTGCGAAGAAGGCCGCAAGTAGAACACGAGGATAAATCTCAATCTTAGATCAACTGCTCTTTAAAAAAAAATCGTCACCTACGATCTTCAATGATATGCATTGAAGGCACAACAATATGCTCTAAAAAAGAAAAAATAATATGCTCTAAAAAAGAAAAAATGTGCACTAGAAGGCACAAAGATGTGAAACATATATTGAAAATACTAAATTTAATAAAGGATCTTCAACACAAAACATAAACAACCATAAATAATAAACGAGCAAACAATATTCAACTCAAATTAGTAATTAGTGATCAAGATTAACTATTCTTTTTAAAAAAGCTCGCCACCTACGATCTTCAACAATGTGCTCTGGAAGGCTTAATAATGTATAGTCCAATGCAAAATAATATGCACTTTGAAGGCAAAACAGTGTGCTTTGGAAGACTCAACAATGTGCTCTAGAGTCTCAAAAATGTGTACTCTAAGACAAAACAATATGCAATTCAAAGACACAAGAATGTGCTCTGGAAGACACAACAATATGCTTTACAATGCGCAACAATGTGCTCTGAAAGGTCAACAGTGTACACTGGAAGACACATTAGTGTGCTCTGGAAGTCACAACATTGTGCTCTAAAGAGTACAAATGTGCTCTGCAAGAAGGAAAAAATGCTTTAGAAGACAAAAATAAATTAACTTACTTACACAAAATTACTAAAATGCCACCGTTTTTTTTTATATAGTTTCATTCTGACCCCTAATCTGAAGTGAATCAATAGATGAGATTAAACCCTAATTTTTACCTGATCCGTCAGTTATATATATATATATATATATATATATATATATATAGAGAGAGAGAGAGAGAGTGTGTGTGTTTGGCCAATGATATTGGTGCAATTGCCCTCCGAAAATGACCTTCCAAATATAAAAATATAAAATTAAGTATTAAAATTTGACCAATGAAATTGCTACATGACCTAACTAGTACTGTCAAAGCGGGCTGGCCCGCCCCACCGCGGCCCAAATTTCTGACGGGCTTTTGCGGGCCGGCCCGTTAGGCCTGCGGGCCAAAATTTGCATAACCCTAACACGCCCGCGCGGGTTCGTGGGCCCCGCGAGCTTTTCATCTTGCTCTTTTTTTTTTTTTTTTTTTTAAATTTTTATAAATAGTACTCCCTCTGTCCCATTTTACCTGTCCTATTTACTATTCATTGGTCAAACCAACTCTTTCTTCTTTGCTTATTTTCTTTAGTATTTTTTTATTATTTTTAAATTTAATTTTTTTGTGTTTAATAGTACTTTTAATGTAGTTTCTAAATATATAAATTTTATATATTAATGCTAAACAAAATATTTTGAAAAATTGGATTAAAAATTACTTCAGTCAAGCATCGTTAAACGAACTAGACAACCATTTTGGGACAGAGGTAGTAATATATATATATATATATATATATATATATATATATATATATATATATATATATATATATATATATATATATATTTTAAATTTCATTTTACTTAGCCCGCGGGTTAATTTTGGCCCGCCCCATTAGGCCCGCATTTTCGCGGGCCTATTTTTTCATGACCCTAACCCGCCCCACCGCGGGACGGGTGCAGGCCAGCCCGCGGGCTTTGGCCCACTTTGACAGTCCTAGAACTAACACATCTCTATTTTTTTTTCTTATAACTTTTTTCAAGAGTTTTTTCCCAAAATGGTCCATCGACTATTGCTCATTCTCAATTTTGCATTTTGACTTTCAATTGCACCTAATGTGGTCCCTCGACTTTCAAAAACTCACCCAATTTGGTCCTCCGTTACATATTCCGTCAAATCAGTGTTAAAATGGAGGGCATTTTCGTCCATTTACCTATTGTTAGCCTAATAAACATTGAGAAATAGTTGAGGGACCATTTTGAGAATAGTCAATGGACCATTTTGGGAAAAACTATTTTATTTATTTCATTTTTGTTTATTTTCATTTTTTAGACTCTATAAAATAAGAATTTCTATACATTTTTTTTCTTACAAATATAAATAGTTAAAATCGTGCAATCCATCTTAAAAATTTTTAACTTTTTTACAGACATTTTCCCTCTATCTAAATATACAAACTATTCCTATGCAGATTTACAATAAGTTTCGTAAATTTTATAAATACTCATTTTTTAAGCACCGATTAAAATAATTCTCAGTCACATCCGTAGCACTAAATATATTACTTTGGATTTTTTTTATAAATAAGATATAATATTATTAAACTCAAATAATTAAAAATAATGTGCCCACAACACAAAAGATTTTATGATTAACTTAAAAATTAACTATAAATTTTATTGTTGAATACAAATTGACAATTATTAAACATTATTTATAATAATTATTGTGTCTCGTGTAATATACTAAAATTATTAGGTAGGATTTTTATAATTAAGGTATAATTTAATTAAATCAAAATTATTAAAAATAATGTGTCCA
>NC_044916.1:8517541-8521300 GCF_003576645.1 Ipomoea triloba
TATTTATATTTGTAAGAAAAAAAATGTATAGAAATTCTAATTTTATAGAGTCTAAAAAATGAAAATAAACAAAAATGAAATAAATAAAATAGTTTTTCCCAAAATGGTCCCTTGACTATTCTCAAAATGGTCCCTCAACTATTTCTCAATGTTTATTAGGCTAACAATAGGTAAATGGACGAAAATGCCTTCCATTTTAACACTAATTTGACGGAATATGTAACGGAGGACCAAATTGTGTGAGTTTTTGAAAGTCGAGGGACCACATTAGGTGCAATTGAAAGTCGAAATGCAAAATTGAGAATGAGCAATAGTCGAGGGACCATTTTGGGAAAAAACTCCTTTTTTCAAGTTGAATTTATTTTTCTATCTTTCTTTTCTATACAAATAAAATTAATGTATAAAAAATATCATTAAAAATTCAAATTGAGACCTATATTAAATGACACCCATATTGATATATTTTTAAATTTTTTAAAAATAAATCTATATGTATATAAAGTCGTTACTTTAATTTAGTGAATTGTTTATGTACATTAAGCCTTGTTTTTATAAACATATAAAAATAACATTATGACCCTTATATATATATAGTAAATGAAAAATACATATGATGTACATTAAGTTTATTTATGGACATTAAGGTTTAGGTTTATGAACATATATAACAAATATTATAAACATATTATTGAATGGATGTTATAAATATGATGAGTCTGAAGTATAATTCGTACATGTCTTTATGAACATATAGAATGAATATTATGAACCAACTACATAGTGAATAGAAATACATATTGATCTACAATTAGTTTGGTGTTTGTGAACATTAAGGGTTTTTTCTTATAGACATATAAAATGAATATTATGACTATAGTACATGATAATGTTATTAAACATGATGTGTCTGTAGTATAGTGTTTATGTACATTAAGTTTTATTTTTATGAGCATATGGAATGAATATTGTGAACCTATTATAGAGTGAAGGAAAATAATATGTTGTACATTTATTTTAGTATTTATGGACATATAGAACAAATATTATGAATATAGTATATAATAATGTTATTAAATATGATGCACTCATGGACACTTAATGTAAAACGACGTCGTTTTCGACTAAGGTCCACCTTGTGTGGTGGACTCTAGTCCACGATATAATTTGTCATTAAAACATGGTAGGATTAAAATATCAATGTTATTGAAATTAATATATTTTTGGGAATGTAAATTATTATTAATACTAGTACTTTCACATGTGCGATGCACGGAATGAATTTGTTATCATATTTTAAGAATATTTGGATCGATATATAATTATATAATTATAATAGGTGTGACGTGTGTGCTTCCCATCTCCCGTTCTCCGTCTTTACCCTCAGGCTAGTTGTCTAGTCGGCGGCAACCATCTATGTCTTTATCCTTTAATTTTTTTGCCTTTTTTTTTCTCAATTTGAGTCTGATTTCTCAAATTGAAAATTAAAAGCTTGATTTCTCTATGAGAAACCCAAGTTCAGCGCCAACAGTCAGATCCGTTCAATAGATATCATGCACGGTTCAGATGTGAATATCTATATTCATCTTTATGTACTGGTCGCATGGGCTCAGGGGCCCCACTCGAGCATTTAGGTTGGGACCGAGGCTAAAGGACTCATGGTAGAAGCTCATTAAGCTAAGAAGAAGCTTAATACCAGGTCGGGTCAGTTGAGTTCTCTCGACAAGTCAGAAGCAATCGAAAAGCAACCCTATTTACGCATTGCCTTGGACCCAATCAAGTACTAGTTCATACGAGTAGGTAAACCCATGGTATATTCTCTATCAAGTAACCCCCTAGTTCGTGCCCCGAGATAAGGCACGTTTTGAGGGGCTCGGGCTAAAAAATCCGATTAGAAATCGAATCCAAAAGGTTTTTAGTAGGGATGAGATCATCTGTAGCTAGGGCTGTCAAGGTGGGCCAAAGCCCGCGGGCTGGCCTGCACCCGTCCCGCGGTGGGGCGGGTTAGGGTCATGAAAAAATAGACCCGAGAAAATGCGGGCCTAATGGGGCGGGCCAAAATTAACCCGCGGCCCCCGCGGGCTAAGTAAAATGAAATTAAAAAAAAAACTATATATATATATATATATTCACAGCACCTGTGAATATATATATATTACTATTTAAAAAAAATAAAAAATAAATAAAAAAGAGGAAGATGAAAAGCCCGCGGGCCGGCCCGCGTGGGGTGGGTTAGGGTTACGCAAATTTTGACCCGCGGGCCTAACGGGCCGGCCCGTAAAAGCCCGCCAGAAATTTGGCCCGCGGTGGGGCGGGCCAGCCCGCTTTGACAGTACTATCTGTAGCGTTGGGCTACGGTGTACCGTGTGGATCACCTCTCATGTCCACTCGTTTGCCACGTTTCACGTGGGCGATGCTCGTTTGGGAATCCATTTCAAATCTTTGAATCTTCCCGCCTCTTTCATCTATAAATAAGGCCTGATGATTGGCCAAAATTTACACTTTGCGTTGCATGAATTCAAGAGCCTCCCGAGTTACTTACTCAAGTCGAGCATCAAATGCATCTCGAGCACAACTTAACATATCAAAACATCTGCCCACTATCATCTAGTAAGTTCTCTATCTTTTGTTTCCTCCATAATTTTTATATTCTCATTCTTAGTCTCGGTTAGACCCATTTCCAAGCGTTCATCCCTCTTAGAGGGATAATGTCAGATTTGGACAGCTAGAACGTTTTGATCTGGTACTACAACACAATGATAGAGGTCAGCTCGTTCTCGGTGTCATCCTACGATAGCATCATTGAAGAGGTCGAGCACATTACGGAGGTTCAAGAGGTTTTTTTCAAGCGTCGTGGTTGACTAGGTAACTTGGAGGCCGGCAATTCTCGAGACTTTGCTGAGATGAATGTAACCCCTCGTCTTTCCGATAAGTCTAAGGGTCGGAAAATATATCTTTAGGCTATGACATTCATAAGATGATCTCCCGATATGTCAAGGGAATTTTTATACGGAGGTATAGTTGTCATTAAGCTGCGATCGTTCGTGCCGGTCACGAACCGTAAAATTTTCGAGGACGAATTTTCAGCTCGGATTTCCTTAAAAATTGATGATTAGGCATGTTATGACTAAGTATGAACTTCCTGCTTAGTTAAGTTGAAATTGGATGAGCTATAAGGGTCGAAATTTATTTCTGATCGTACACCGCGAAATTTCCGCAGTGTACCGAACCTAGCCCATTTTGGAGCTTTTGACTGGAATAAATTTGTGGTTTCGAAAATTATTCTTTCTGGATTATTTTCCACCGAAACTTTATCTGTTTGGACCACAACTGATATGTTGTGGAGATATTTTATTATTTTATTATTTTTTTTCCTAAAGCTTATCCCATAAGTTGGGATTAAATATAAAAGGAATTTTTTTTCCCTTTTCTTCCCCAAATGCCAAAAAGAGAGAGAGAGAGGTGTGATCATCTTCCACCATTTTTTCTTCCAAAGTTCCATAGCCAAATCCTTCTAAACTTCCAATTTATTCGGTAAGTTTTCGATTTTATTCGGTAGAAAGCCTTGTAATCCTTCCTAGGTTATGAATCTATGTTTAATTTCTTGATACATGATGTTATGGTGTTGATTTTGAACCTAGGTTTTAAGGTGAAAATTGGGGAAAGGATCCAAAATTGCTTCCTAAGGTGTTAGAAATCCTTTACAAGGTAAGGAATTCCCTTAAGTTGGAATTAGTCACTTGAATTTGGATAATTGATTTT
>NC_044916.1:8524035-8543786 GCF_003576645.1 Ipomoea triloba
TTCTACCATAAAAATTTCAAGTGAAAAAGAGTTACCTTTTGATATTAATATATATGCCTAAAATATTATATTTTGATGTTTGGGGTGTTGATGTTGAGTGTGTTTCTTTTAGCCTGTGCACTTAGAGTGGGAGGTAGTTAGTGAGTTAATGGTGATAAAGTTAGGTAAAGATATTATTATGATGTGTATTGAGGAAATTGTCATATGGAAATGTTGAGATAAAGGTTGTATATGGTGAATCTTGAGAAAGTAGTTGTTGGATGTTTTTGGGTTATGGTTAGGCAATGACCTTACCTATTAGAATTTATATATATTTGGATGTACGATATCCTCAAGTTATGATCTAATGGTGTTGATCATAGTGAAAGTTGTTGAGGACGATAGTTAAGGATGTTGGTTGATTTTAAGTGTGAGATGGACATATGAAGTGTATCCAAAAATGTTTATGAAAACTTACGTTGAAAAACGTATGCTATTTTGATATAAAGGTTGTCAAAACCTTATTGTTTGAGAAAATGATGTTTGAAAATCCTTCAGGGGCTAAAGAGGTAGCCGATTTCAAATATTGGACTCATTGGTGAAATATGTCCAAAAGAAATGATTTGAGTAAGAAAAATTGAAGGAAGAATCATGTTTTCAAAACCGTAGTTTCTAAAGTAAGTTGAGGAGGACCTTGATTGACCCACGGGTGGCTTTAAGTGCCCTTGCCCAGTGGTCGTTATATTGTTAGAGCGAAGTCTATTCGCCGTTATGTCGTCATGTTGGAATAAGGAGAGGTGCCCACGGGAAGGCTTGAGTGCCACTGCCCGGGGTTGGGATAAGGGAGGAACCTACGGGAGGGTTGGAGTGCCATGGCCCGAGGTTGTAGGCCTCACTCTTACTATATGAAACTAAGGAAGTTTTAAAAATGAGTAAAGAGTTACTCTGTAACGTCTTTGAGAAAGAAATGATTTTGTCTTACGAGACGAGTGGATTTTGATTCACTGAACGATATACTATTTTCCAAATGATTATGTTTTCAAACCTTTGTCTACTTTTGAGTGACATCGGATTTCCTTACTTAGCCGTCGCGCTAACTGCACTTCAATGTGTTTCTTATCAGTTGCAGATTAGTGTGGGCCCCTGTAGCCGATGAGCTCGGAATAGAAGGGAAGTACAGGTTGAGGTCTACTCTTTGATGTAGACAGGGATTGTTATTAATGTTATAAGTTTAGCCTGTGCACTTAGAGTGGAGTTTGTCAAAGAGGTGATAGAATTCACTCTAGGTGTGGCGGTAGCACCCGGTTTTCTGTTGATATGATGTAAGCTTCCGCAGCGTTTTATTACGGATTTTGTAATAAATGTAAGAGTTGAAAATTGGGGTGTTACAATGAAGCACATGCATGTTTTAATTTAATATATCAGAGTCAACCTCATACCCAAAGGTCATGGGTTCGAAACTCTGCGTGATTAGTTCTTTTAATTTTTTATTTTTTTTTGTGTTTAATAGTACGCCTAATGTAGTTTCTAAATGTACAAATTTTATATATTATTAATACTAAATTTAATATTATGAAAAATTGCATTAATTAAAAATAACTAGAATCAAGTCTTGTTTATCAAATCAGACAAACAAAATGAGACGGAGGGAGTAGTACATACTTTAATTTGGTGCACATAAGTTGTATTAGCATACTAAGTTGATGAGGTATAGTTTTCAAATAATATACTTGAATTTAAATGTAAAAAAGCAAAAATAAATAAAATAAGTGTACTTATATTCACCCAGCACCTTGTGCTCAATTGATATTTATGTGGCTCTCTTTGAGAGAAGGTCACAGAATCGAACCTTAGTGGTGGGATATTGTCTCTTTGACTACAACGGATAGAGAATATATATTGAACAAATATTACACTTTAGTAGATCAGAGTTTTTTTTTTTTTTTTTTTTTTGGTGCGTCACTTTAGTAGAGTTGATAGTACTAAAAAATAAAAGTTCTGTGAAATTTTGGGATTTATGGAAAAAAAACGGATGGAAAAGAAAAGGTTTGGTTGAACTAACATCAAGCCAGCACATTAAATGGAGAGTACAGTGATTTCAAAAAATTGGAGAGTACAGAGTGAGCAGCATAGACCCCTTGCCTTTTCATCTTCGTCTTGGATCACTCCCACAGTCCCACAACATTGATGATCTCATGACTTTGAACATGTATTAGTCAACTCGACGTGTCGCCATATCATTGGCTACATTTTAGACTATATTTCTTCTCTCTAAACCTAACTTCCATCTCTCATTTCATATTAAATCCAACCCTCTTCTTTCCTTCAATTCCTTCATTGTGATGATCTCTCTTCCCTCACCCCACAATAATCACACAATCTTTAGTGGCCAGTGGCTGTGATTACTTCAGATCTCTGTCAGCCATGGGAGAGGAAGCTGAGAAGGTACTATACATCATCCACTTTCTCACCCTCTCCAATTATTTACACTAAATTCTGCACTAAATTTTAGACAAAAAAATTTTTTAGACAAAAAGAAATATTCTCAGCATATTCTTACACTAAATTTTTTTCAATCTTCAACCCATTACACCAAATTCTGTACCAAATTTTATTCTTCAGTGAAATAATGTGTCTTCTCAATAAATTAAGACTTTGCTTTATAACTTTAAATATTTTAATATAAAATATAATTATAATACAAATATTATTTTAATCCACAATAATATACCATAGAACAACCATTACATTTTATTCTCCGAATTACCATATCGTTCCCACATATGTTTAATCAATGCATCACGAAGCACGTAATGTGCTTCTTTATCTTTGATTTGCACGTTCTACGTCTTTTCTACATGATTGGAGGATTCCAGTATGCTTAAAGTAATTTTAGATTAATTTTGTTAAAATTATGCTTTATTAGTTTCATTTTTCTATGTTCAATATTAGACTTGTTTTAATGTCTTGAGATCTTTCAAATGATATAATTTATTTTTAATAATATAAAATTTATATTTAACAATTTAACAAATATACAAAAATATTAAAACCAAATCAAGTACATAACAATTTATATTTTGGCGTTGCACTGTTCTTCTCCCACCAAATATTTGGTGCAATGCTATGACCTTTGGAGTGAAGTTGCGCCATTTATTTGCCGTTTTGGTGATTTGCAACACCCGTATAAGATGCTCTTAGGCCATCTCCAATCATCTGCACCAAATTCTACACCAAATTCTGCACCAAAAGGAATATTTTCAGCATATTCTTACACCAATTTTTTTCATCTCCAACCCATTACACTAAATTTTATTTATTCAATAAAATAATTTATTTTCTCATAAATTAAGACTTTTTATTATCAATAAATATTTTTTTTCTCATAAATTAAGACTTTTTATTATCAATAAATATTTTATTTCTCATAAATTAAGACTTTTTATTATCAATAAATATTTTAATATAAAATATAATTATAATGCAAATATTATTTAATATTTTAATATAAAATATAATTATAATGCAAATATTATTTTATTCCAAAATAATAAATCATAGAACATCCATTACATTTAATTTTGTTAAAATTATGCTTTATGTACTTTTATTTTTATTTAATCTATATTCCATATTAGTCTTGTTTTAATCGTCTTGTTGAGATCTTTCAAATAATATAATTTATTTTTAATAATATAAAATTTATATTTAACAATTTAACAAAATATAGAAACACATTAAAATACATGAAGGACACAAATGGAATACTATATAAATATAAAGGATAATTTTGGAAAAAAAAGCCACCACCACAATGGCGGAAGGTGAACAGTACATCACCAAATTTGGTGATGAACTGTTCACCTTCCGCCAAAGATTTGCCGAAATGCCGAGCCCGTTGGAGAAGGTTTGCACCATCTATTTTGCTGATTTGGTGATTTGGCGACTCCTTTGGAGATGGTCTTAGACCATCTCTAAAGAAGACACTAAAGGGGGCGTTTGGTTCACGGAATGTTAGATTACATTAGGGAATGTTAGATTGCTGGGAATATTAGATAACTGGGAATGTTAAATTCTTGTGTTTGGTTTAAAATTGAACTAGGTAAATAAGACAACGGAAATATGATAAATTGATTAAAATGCTAAAAGCTCAATATTAGGAATAAGATAAGGGAATGTGAGATTACCTAAGAAATCGGGGTGCATCTCACATTCCCTTCCAATAGTTAAAAACTTTATCGGAAGGCTATGTTACATTCCTTGGGAATCTTACATAACTTGAACCAAACATGGGAATCTTATATTACCAAGCAAATATAACCTTAGTTATCTTATATAACTTGAACCAAACGCCCCCTAAAAGACCATTTTGGTGTAAAAATTTGATTCAACTTTCCTCTAAGGAAGACACCAAATTTTACACCAAAATGGTGTAAATGAATAGTTACACCAAATATGGTGTAACACTATTCATTTACACCATTTTGGTGTAGAACTTTTTAAAATCTTTTTGTCAATTGTTTTCTTTTTAAAATATATATATATATATATATATATATATATATATATATAATTCAAAATAAATTATAAAAATTTAAAGATTTCATTGAAAAGTTTAAAACGAGATCAATATCGACTATAAAATAATTAAAAATTAAAATACATAAAAAAAAACATAAAATCTATTTTAAAATATTATTATTTATATCAAAATTATATTTTATATTAAAATAATTAAAGTAAACAAAATTAAAGTTTTAAATTATAAGAAGACAAATTATTTTAGTGTATGAATAGAATTTGGTATAAATGAATTGGAGATGAAATAAAATTTGGTGCAAATGGATTGGAGATGAAATAAAATTTGGTGCAAATGGATTGGAGATGAAATAAAATTTAGTGTAAGAATATGTTGGAAATATATTCCTTTTGTGTAAAATTTGGTGTTTTGGATTGGTGATGAACGTACTCTTTTATCTAATTTATTTCCATGAAGAAGAGATTATGATCATAAACCTTGATCGATTTTCTAGATTATATTATTCTTCGTGAGCATAAAATTCGTGCCTCTAATGTATAGTAACTAAATCAGTTTCTGTAATTTGAAATGGTAACAGACGACGCTTATGATCCTAAACGTTGATCTTCAATGCTCCAGCTGCTACAAGAAGGTGAAGAAAGTAATTTGCAAGTTTCCGCGTGAGTTGTATTTCCAAATCAATCATTTTCTCTCTTAATTTGTTTAATTTCTATGCATTGTGACTATCTAATTTCCTCAAATTATTGAGATTATAAATTCTGAAAATAATTTTTTTCTATATACATAAAACATTTTAAATTATTTTCATCATCATCATCAGAATTGTTCATAATGAAGAAGTCTACGGAAAGGATATACTAATGGTGATGGGATAGTTTAATATTTTTTATGACGATTTTTATTTTTATTTGGGTTTGTTTTAATATGGAGAAAATACAGAAATTAAAGACCGGAAATTTGATGAAAAGGCAAATAAGGTGTTCATCACTGTGGTGTGTTGTAGCCCTGAGAAAATCCGTGACAAATTGTGCTATAAGGGATGCGGGGTAATCAAGAGTATTGAGATTGTTCCGCCACCAAATGTTGAGAAGTCGAAGCCAACTCGTAATAAGTCGAAAGAGCCTGTGAAGCTTGAAACACCAAAGCCTAAGATCCAGGAATCCGAACCAGCTGCGCAGCCACCCTATAGGTTTTGTTCTGAAGGGATACCCGGTGGACCACCGCCGCCACCTCCGCCGCCGCAGCCATGTTATGAGCCTTTTTTCGGGTGTCGATGTGGGCAGTACAGATGTTATTATGGATGCAGATGTGTGTGTTATTATGGATGCAGATGTGGGTGTAATAACTACTATTGTGACTTAGACAATAGTTCTTGCTCAATCATGTAATAGCCCTTTGTTTTCAAAAATAAAAAATAAAAAATAAAAAATCATGTAATAGCCCCGCCCCACCCAGCCCGGCCCGTCATTATCACATCATATATCATGGTTTACGAAGCATGATCTTGGCTCTTGAATCTTGATGGGACGGACATCTTGCATAATTGCACAATTATCTAACGCTAAGCTAGCGTTGGAATTATATGGGAGTTCTTTTCCCAAAACATAGAAAATAATAATTAATAGTATATAGTACCATGTTATTAAATCTGTTAAATAGAATAAAGTTAGCGGCCAGAATTATAGTTGCTAGACTATGTTGCTCTTCGAGTCTTCGACTTCCACATTACGTGTAATTTTCTCTTTTCAATGAATGAATAAGGCTATTGTGCTTGGTCATTTAAAAATGAAATTCTGTTAATTATCTTTCTAAAACAACTTGTTATATTCATTGATTGATGTGACATTATTTATAAGTTTTGTTTTTTTTTTTATTTGAAAAAATGACATATTTCGTCCAGAGTTATATTCATATTGACGACTTAATCTCTCAGTTATTATTGTATCCATTTTGTACCCGACCCCTTAGTTATGAACGAAGTGACGTGTTTGATTCATGACGTTAGGTTTCTATTTCAACCTAATTTCTCGGGTTGCGTTTATGAAAACTCACAAAGCGAATAACATGAGATTTTTAGTATATAAAAATTCTTTCATGAACTCTATAGTAACTTATTAGTCAAGTATGGTATATCATGGCTACATATGAAAATTATATATATATATATATATATATATATATATATATATATATATATATATATATATATATCCATCATCAGACACTCCCTCTTTTGTCCTCTTAAAAATCAAAGTAATGAAGGAAGAGTCTGGGTCACATATAAGGAACATTAGACTCAATTATGAAAGTTATAAAGGATTTTAGAATTCTCATAAGTCTCTGGGTTCCTTACTGTAACACCCCCAAATTTTTAACATGGAAATCAATAAATAAAAGGAAAATATTGATATTATTTGGTTTTCAATAGAGTTCAAATGCGGAAGCTAAAACATCAACCAAATATAGGGGCGTCATGCTATGTCTAGGCCAAACTAAGACCCAAATACTCAGGCAACTAAATAACAATTCGCAATCCAAAAAGTCAAACACAAGTCTAGAGTCGTTATACAAACCTAAAGTCACAAGTCATAACTACAAAATCTACTAAGTTCTTTCTAAGGTAAAAGAGTAGCACTAAACCAATGAAACTATGCAGTGCTCTCACGACGTCTACTCCACACTTGAAAATAGTTAAAATGTTAGCGAACAATGCTAATTAAATTCTCACTCCACCACGTAAAGTACTTATATAGTTTCAAAATAGTTTTCCAAAGTAGTTATTGACACATAAGTGCCACTCACACTCAGCTCACTATAAACTCTATGGAAAGGTTTTAAAAGGTGATATACGCATACAAAAGACAATACGTGTAGTAGAAAGAGAACTCACACCAATGAATCATTTTGAAACAAGACTCAAACTTTAGAAGGTGACAGGGTTACTCACATTAACTCAACTAAGATCAATATAATAAAGATAATACTCCGATAATCCAAAATACAGTATTCTCAATATCCCATCGTTGTTCAAATTAAATGTGTATACAGTCATAATTAGGAGGAATATATCACACAATATATCAATAGGTTTCCAAATCATATCATAGTCACATAAGTGATCCAAAATCTCTTTTCAAATATTAACATATCATAATAATATACGAGTGGAGGTATCCATATCAAATCAAAATATCAAGCAAGGAACAAGTATGGAGGAGTCAAGTCTCAACTATCAATCCAATACCAACATCAATATCAACATAGTGGAAACAGATCCAGAACCATAAGTGTGCACACCCCCTATTGAAATTTCGAGCCCAATGAGTAGTTACTAGCTTCTAGCAGCCAAAGGTATGCTTCTACCATGTTACTCAATCAAATAATCATTATCAAGGCAACTCAAAGCTTCCCACACTACCGGATCAAGCCACAATGGTTGATTAGAGCTTCCCTCACAACCGACTTGTCCAAAGCTTCCCCACTACTACACCCATTGCAGACACAGCCAGAGGCTCGCCAATAGCCAATCAATCACATAGAGTCACAACTCAACCTCCAACACATGCTAAACAATAAGATAACATCTAAAACAATTTATTTCAAAACATACATATCCTACAAAGCATTTAAAGTATATAGTATTCTCATAATTATATTAGATAACCTCCAAAACAATACATAATGCACATTTCAATAAGTTAACCCTATCTCAAATGATAAGGTATCAAAGTATAAGACTATTCAAGGTATAGATGTGTACATAGTTGAAGCTTGTTTTGAGCATTTTGGGTGGCCGTTTCGCACCTGCTCTGCAATTATTTAAGCTTGTTTTGAGCATTTTGAACTCGGTTTTGACCCATGGTTGAACCCAAGATACTCCCATTCACTTCCTTTCATATTTTTAGGTTAGATTAGGCTTAGATCTATGTTTTTTTTAAAACACTTTTGGAGCTTTTAATCGTGCATTTGAAGCTTGGATTTCAATATTCTACCACCCATTTTAAGAGAGAAGCTTTCTTTCCCTTATCTCTTTTCTTTTGCAAGATTTATTTCTTGTGATTTTGTGTTCTTTATGCTATTTAATCATGAGTAGTTAGTTTATGGGCTTGAGTTAGGGTTGTATTATCTATTTTGATGCTTAAGTTGTGGTTATTGTGAAAAAAGGGAAGAACCCCAACCTAGGGTTCATGTGTTTGAGTTGTGTCTTTAATCTATCTTGCAATAGTTGATGCGTAGCAATTGTTGTTTGTGTTTGGAAAGTCTCTCATCTCAATGGGAATTGGATGGAAGACTTGAGCCTTCCCAATCTCGAACTCAATTTCCATTCTATGGAAATAGGGGTAGATTAGGGTTTAAATAGCTTTTGTTCTTCAAGAACTTGGGTTGATACACCATGGGAATGGAGCAACCTTTGTTATAATCCTTATGGAAACTTGGATTTATTAGTGCTAGCCTCTAGAACCTAGGTAAAATGTTCTTCCCCCAAACTTAAGTGTTAAAGAATCTAGATGGTAATGCCCCTAACTTGAGTCCTATTTCTTTATTTTTTATTTATCTATTTTTTATATGTGTTTGTTCTACCTTGTTGCCGTTTTCTTAGCTTCTTGTTGATTTTCTTGTGCTAGTGCCTAGTTTTGTGATTGCATATTGTGTGCCATAACACTCAATCCTCAGCGAAACGACATTTCACACCCGTACACTCACCATCACTCATTTTTGCTACATGTCACCACCAAAATGCATGAAAATACTCATGATTGCTTCTAAAGCTTTCCAAACCAAATTCCTTGCAAAATAATACAATTTAGTCATAATCTCATGAAATTTGGAATGATCTATAAGCAAAATGGCTTAGGGAAAGGGGAGAAAATATAGAAAAATAAGCACTTATCAAATATTGAAATGTTTTTGGAGTTGGAACCTTGAAATAAGAGGCTGAGAAGTGGAAAATAATGTTGCAAATTAAAAGTGGTTGCAATATAAGAAGGAGATTAGATGTGAATTTCCTACTTTACTCATTCAATAATATGGTGTTTTTTGGGTTTTCCGTCAAGTTGAGACGGAAACCTAACGCCAGGGACCCAACTTGCCACTTCGCTCATAACTGAGGGGTAGTAAAAAATGAAAATGACTATAACTGATGGATTGAGTCGGAACTTTGGTATAACTAAATAACCTAAGATGCAATTTTTTCTTTTTATTTTATATAAAAAAAAATAACTCTTTGTATTAAGGTGTCATAAAATGTCACTCTTAAAGATTGAGTAAAACATTTTGTAGCCCACATGATTAAATTAGTTTGTTACTCAGGTAGTCATGTGTTATATTGATGAGGGTGAGGACTAGGATCTAGTTCTAATAGTCGCAATATGAGAGTTTCACTTAATGTGGTAGGTTCCTTTTGGATACTAGGCATTAATTCTCCCATCTAAGAGATCACTGAGTCACCATAATTTACTCATTCACAATCTTATTGACTCGAAGTGTAAAGACAATGGGGGCTAGGGACTTCGCTTTTAGAGGGTGAGAAAAACATTTTGTAAACAAGTTTTTCTTTTATCCTAATAGGGATAATCACACTTTGTCTCTCAGTTGTTCTGTTATTAAGAAATTTAGTCACTTTTTAAAATTGTAATATGTGGTCCTCAATTCTTTTACCATGCTATAAATTTAGTCATTCAAAGTATTAAATAGTTAATTTTTTTTAAAACATTAAATAGTTAATTTAGTCCCTCTAGTTTTTGAAATGAAAGTTGATCCAAGTAATCAATTGAGATCGAGACTAAATTGACTATTTTACACCTTGAAGAACTAGATTTAGAATATACGGAGTAGTAAAATAATTGAGGACTATATTGACTAATAAAGTTAAAACTTGAGGAACTAGTTAAATTGCATAATAGTCAATAATTAAGAGATTAAAAGTGTGACTATCCCTATTTAAAATGAGATACTCCATTTTGCATGTCTTGTTTACTATTCATTGATCAAGCCAATTCTTTCTTCTTTGTTTATTTTATTTTGTATTTTTAAATTATTTTTAAATGTAATTTTGTGTTTAATAGTACTTTTAATGTAGTTTTTAAATATATAAACTTTACACCTTCTGTCTTATTTTATGTTTCTGGTTCAGTTAACGATGTTTAACTGAAGTTATTTTCAATTCAATTTTTTCATAATGTTAAGTTTAGTATTAGTATACAAAATTTCTATATTTAGAAACTATACCAAAAGTACAATTTAATACAAAAAAAATCAAATTTGAAAATAAGTAAAAAATACTAAACAAAGAAAAAAGAGTTAGTTAGTTTGACCAATAAATAGTAAATATATAAGGTGAAAATTGAATTGCAACTTTTGTAATCAAAGAAATTTGGGGGAAAGTTGTAAAATTAATGGAGGAATGAAAAATCTTGTCATCTTCAATGGTGGTGCGAGATTTGTTGAAAAAACTGATAAGTTTTAGGTAAGATATATAGAAAGAGACGTGAAGCTGGAATGTTGGCTTAATTGCAGATTTTTTTTTTTTATTTCTTTAGCTGTTAGGTCAAATATAGATATTGGGCTCTCTAAAATTGAGATCATTTGTTATTGGGCATTATGCACGGACCAAAAATCAGCCCTAAAAAATAATACTACTCACCTCTAAAATATTTTCCTTCTTGACATGACATTGTTTGATTGATTATTTTACTTTTTCTTTTATTAAAAGTTAGTGAGAACAGCCAATTTGTGGTACTCAATAAGTATACGCAAATTATATGGTGAACCATGGTCCACAATCCATGATCATGACTGATATTGTAGTTGTGTTGAACAGATACTGCAGTTGTGTTGAAAAAATACTGTAGTTGTATTGAAAGGAAACTGCAGTTGCGCGGGACAGAGGTCGTTCATCCGTTCAACACAATTGCAGTATCCGTTCAACACAACTGCAGTATCAGTTCAACACAACTGCAGTATCCATTCAACACAACTGCAGTTTCAGACGGATGAAACGGCCTCTGTTCCGCGCAACTACAGTTCCCTTTCAACACAAATGCAGTATCCGTTCAACACAACTGCAGTATCAGACATGACCCATGGTCTACAATGCAATGTGGACCATGGTCCACATTGTGGACCATGGTCCACAGTATAACGACTGATAAGTATAAGTCATGGAGGGAATTTAAGAGGGAAAGATTAAGGGAAGAAAAGTTTTCCATAATTTTATTTGCGCAACTTACTAATGGTGCTGGATGGTTTGGTTTAATGGTTTCTTATTTCTTAATACAGCAATTAATCATTACCCTTGGAATTTAATATACTCCGTACTTGTGGAAGATAAGAAAATGATGGCAAATTGAGAATGTTAGAGTTGTTAATTTAAGTGGGATGGTGCCAAACTGGATGCTTTAACAGTAATTATGCCGGTTAATCATTACACTTATTATTACTTCAATGAAAAAACATTATCATCATTTCTGTCCCTTGTTACCGGGACTCAATTCAGTTCGTTTTTATACTGGCAACACTAACAGGGTTAATATTACATCATAAATCTAGATTTATTAAAGTAACTAGTTTTTTCATACCCAATGTTTGAAACTTAATAAATAAATAAAAGTATCTGAATACAAGAAGCTAAGATAAAAGATGTTCATTACAATTTACATCAAAATAAATGTTTACACATATTTAAAAGCAATAGTCAAAATACTTACTGTAGTAGATGAGAAAATAGGAAATAGATACCACTTTTCTTATGGAATTACACAGTCTTCTTAATGCGCTTTTGGCTAGTTTTGCTATTGGCTTCATCTTGGTTGAAAGTCAACTTCTTTTTTATTGAATGTGCCTCACTTGCAATTGGGATCTTAGTTGCATTATGTAATCTTAATTTTTCAAGCGCTTGGTGATATTTTGAAATAATAATTTTTTGTTCTACAAGATTCATAGGTACATACTAAGATGATTGAACATAAATGCCCATGTCAAAGTATTGATACAAATAATAATTATTATTAAAAAAAGATCTCTAGTGTTTGATTACAAGATTAAATTTTGACTTAATAGCTAATTTAGTCCTCAATTATAATAACTTTTCTCGTTTTAGTCCTAAACGTCTTTTTATGTTTAATTAGGTCTGGACTTCGATGATTTTACCAAATTGAGTCCTTTGTTAAGATAGTTTGGTAATTTCCCCTATAGTATGTAATACTTAATTTAGTTCTCAACTATAGTGGTTTTACCAAATTTAGCCATCAACTATAATGATTTTTTTTTTTTTCAATTTAGTCATTGACTATAGTAGATTTTCTCGATTTAGTCCTCAATTCTAATAGCCGAAGACTCAATTAGGTAAAACCATTAAAGTTTAGGACCAAATTAAGTTCAAAAGGATGTTCAGGACTAAATCGAGAAAAAAAAATCATTATAGTTGAGGATGAAATTGGGTATTATTAAATTTTTGTAGAAGGTTCATACATAATACATGTTGTTCCTTTACCATAACTTGTTCACTAGATAATGAGAATAATTTTTCTACACATTGTCCATGCCACAATATGTCTAATTTCGTCAATAATTTCCACATATATTTTGCAACTACATCATTATCAAGTTCATATTTATGAAATTAGTATGAATCAATAGAGTACATGAATTGTATTTTTTTTAATTAAATTTATACCAACCTTAGAGTACTTACTATTTTGCCTTATCATCACTACAATGCATGCAGTCAAATTGCTTGTCACTTTGTGCATAAACCCTTTTTAAACAATGACTACATTTGATATACCAAATATTTTTGTTCTCAAGTTTAAAGTTGGTTTTGCCTTTAACCCAAGGAGAAATTGGTTTATTGATCGATTACTTACATTTTGATCTTCAAGCACGGGGAGTATAAACATTTTTCCCGTGTTCCAACAGAAGAGTCCTTTGGTTTTCATTATGTAGAATCCTCAGTAGATAGTGTAACTTTGTATGTTATTCTATAATATCAGTGTCATAATATACTGATGTTTATTATAGAATAATGGTGTAGTTTGAATTTTATAAAGACTCGATATTAGAATTATAATAATACATTAGCCAATAGGTGAGGTGATAAGTGTTAATAAGTGCTTGGAGTTACGTTTGTCCTTACTGTACTAGAGTTGGGATATTCACAGGAAAGACATAATATAATTGTTAGGAATAATCATTCATAGATTTTAATGATGCTAACTAATTGTATTAGATATAGTAAACCCCTCAAACTCTCATTATTGTAAAATTGTAATTCTGTCTTGGGATGATCTCACTCGGAAGAAGACTAGTTGGAAGAAGATGATTCGGAAGGAGTGCACTTGGAAAAAGAAAAATCAGAAGAAAGCATATTAGGAAGAAGTAGTCAGATAAGTATATGTGGCTCAACTTATTTAATTAAGTGGATGGGTGTTTAATAATCTATTTGCATACACGACTTGTCAAAATACCAACGAATAATATTTCAATGCAAAAAGAATATATCAATCTTGAGAGGAGTTCATACGAGGAAGGATAAAAAGAGTTTGTTAGTTACTTTTAAGTTGTCTAACACATATAAGCCTATAGTAGAGACAAATTTGTGATAAACAACAATAAACTTTTTGCACTAAAGTGTGCTTATTACACAAATAGGGAAACAGTTTTCACCCTATGGATCATGGCACCACAAATCAAGAATTTGGCAACACAAATTTAGGGATTGTGCAGCTTTTGGATGACTACCACTTGTTGAGCGAAAACATGAAATTTTGAATTTCAAAACTAGCCCTCAACTCTCTCCGTCTATAAAAGGAGAACCTCGCTTTGAACAAGATGCTGACTTAATGAATTCTTGAGATTACAAGAGAGAAAAAGCTTTCAAGCTATAATAAGCATTCTAAGCAAAAAGAATCATCCAGATTCTTCAATCCAAACCCAAACTCAACCATCATTTCTCTGAAAGGCATTGGAAGATCAGATCATCTAGGAAGGTGACTTTGGGGTCGACCCTTGGTGTAGATTGATCAAACAGTGAGGACTTTGCAAATTCTTACGGAGTAACCAAACACAACTAAAATATAATTGATCTATCCAAACTAAATGCGGGATAAAATAGAAACAATCGTCTTTGAAATCCTGGAATTCTTGCAAACAAGCATACTGCCTAAGGTTAAAATGTAGGGTAGACCTGGGAAAGTCGTTTGCTGTCACATTTATTTCAAGTCATTATCCGACATATGCTGAACCGTCTCTCTGCTTCACTGCCTCAGCGCTTCCTACTCTGCCTCCTGCTGCTCTTCTTTCTGCTAGAGCGACCCTCGGAATCTGATTCTGAATCTGAGGATGAATCAGAGGACTCAGATGTTGAGCTATACCTCCGGTGTCTTCTTTTCCTCTGCTGCAACTTCTTCTTCTTCTTCCTCCTCCGCCTCCTCCTCTCTTCCTCTGAGTCAGTTGAAGAATAACTTGTCTCACTCCCCCCAGAAGAAGAATCGGTCCCTGCACCACTATCAGATTCGAAAACAGAAGCCTCACTGTCACTACCAGACTCGGTATCTGATTTGTGCTTTCTCTTACTCTTCTTCACTTTTTCTTCATTCTTCCCATCCTTCTCAATGTCTGGGCTCTCTAAATCATAAGAAATTGATACCTTCATTCTCAGTTTTGGGTTTTTCAGTTGCTGGGTACGAGATGGTCGTGAGATGTAAACCCTCTCATTCTTGCACTCGTATGTCCAGTGACCAGTCTGGAAACACTTTTGACATTGAGAAGCTGAACCAATCGAGGTCATTGAAGTCTTAAGGTCTTTCCGCTCACCCAACCTCACCTGCTTCTCGGTACTCATCAAGTACATCTGCCTCTTTGCTTCTTTTCTTTCTTGCCATCGGCTCGGCCCTTCCTCCTTCTGCCCATATGCATTCACATTCCGAGCTGCAGCAGCAGCCGCACGTTCAGCTTGAGCACGACTAAGACCCTTCGCAGCTGATAGCGCTGCTGCTTTAATTCTTTCTGCCGCATCTTGAGCACCATCTTCATTCTTAGAAGACATGTTTCTGCATCCAAAACCAATATTTAATCACCAATGTAATAATATAATTCAAAACAATATCCAAATCACAAGTGAATTTAGTACACAAGATTTCTCAATACAAAGGTACAACTAATAACAAAATTAAAAAGTGACTCCATAGCACCATGGTGAGCATAGAATCATAACATTTAACAAAACAATTTAACCAACATGAAGCTCAGTAGATATATAAATATGTTTCAGGGTTTAGGGGCACAATTTAAGAATATTAATACCAGTGATAGTAAATAAAACAATTATATTCTAGGATAGTATCTAATCCATTGTTATCAACACATTGGCTGCAAGGCATGCAAATGAGAGAGATAGATGCATATAGCATAGTTACTCATAATTAAGCCAATAATACATTTAGGTTTCACTCATCCCTGTAAATCCCCTTTAAATCATGACCACCAAGTCACCAACGAACATCAGCACTCAAATGCTAAAAGAGGACTAGGGCTAATTGTTAATATATTGTTTTTAGTTTACACGGCCGTGTCGAAGGTTGGAAGCCATCACGATGTAGAATCAAATCAATCAAGAAAACCTACCAGATTCGCAGATTCGCAGGGGAGGGCGGGATGCGGAATCTTCGTCGTCGACTACTACTCGCAGATTCGCGGGTGAGGGCGGGAGGCGGCGTCGTAGGCTGCTGCTTGCAGATTCGCGGGGTAGGGCGGGGGGCCTTGGCTTCGTCGTCGGCTGCTGCTGGTCCCAGATTCGCAGGGAGGGCCGGGAGCCTTGGGGTCGTCGTCCGCTGCTGCTGCTCGTCGCCGGCCTTGGCTTCGTCGTCGGATATTCGGATTCGTGGATTCGGCGTCGGCGAAGTGACGGAGTCTAGATTTTAGATTTTAGTAACTTAGGAATTTGAAGTTCGAATTTTAATTGTGAAGGGTTAGCTGACTTAGCTCAATAAATTATGCGGAGTAATAGAAAAAATGATGGTTAAATTATTAAATTAAATAGATAGTTCAGATTGTTTAGATATATATTTGTTTTTGAAATTTTTTAATTTGTTTTTAATTATATAATTATTCGTTAAATTTTTAAAGTAGTTGTCCATTCTATTGCTCTTATTAACTTAAAGAAATTAGTAGTTACAACAAAAAATAATATATATGCATTTTTTAATTTATAATTCGATTTCTACAATGTCTTTATTCAAAAAAATATTCATTATGAAAAAATTTAAAAAGAGATATAATTTCATTAGTTAAATTGTCTATATTTTCTGCAATGCAAAGATTCTTTACTTTCAAATTTATTAATTAATTATATTGACTACACTGTTCAATGTTTTCTCTTTACAGTATTTTGTAATCAACTATCAAAATTATATTACAAAATAAATTAAATAATGTTATATATTTATTTACCAAGTAGTATGATAATAACATGGAAAAGTTTTTTTTAAAAAATAGTTTGAAGTCAATCATATTAACTACTTAGAGAGGATTTGTGGACAAAGAAACATTCACATAACCAAAAAAAATTTATTTAAAATTCATTATTAAAAATGTCGTCGATGTAGGGCAACAGAACATTGTGATAATACACTTCATGCATTGAAAAGATACTGAGACTACAACATTGCAATAACCAATCTTTCAAATTCAGAAAATGAAGGAATTTCAAAAATAGCTACCGTTGCAGCATTCATTAATCTTATATGTAAAATACTTATTGTGCATTCTTTAAATATACTAGTATTTTCGCTCGTGCGTTGCACGGATTGGATTTGTTATAATATTTTAAGAATATTTGGATCGATATACAATTATATAAATTATAACATTTAATATTATATAGTGCAATTGATGAAATTGGTTGGATCGATTCTCTTTTTTGATATTTTTCTTGCTTGAATTAGAGCAAATAATTGTCCAATTACTCAATGCGGTGCACGAATAAATTTTTTATTATATATTTAGATAATAAAAATAAAGATGAAATTATAAAAAAAATTCTAATATATAAATGTAACCTATACATTTATTTTATTATAAGATTAGTGCAAAAGTATTACTCAGTTAATTGAATAATATATGACTTGTTTGTCAACAATTATCTTAAAAAGATCGATATGTAATATGACTTATTTAATTATATTATTACTAAAATAAATATGAGAAAATGAGAAATAATTTAATTATATTTATTATAAAAATAAATTCAACAATCAATGTTTAGCTTAATTACCATAATGGCAAGACCTTATGGTCTAATAGCACTTGGTTGCACTCTCATATGGAAGGAGAAGGGGGTGGGTTTGAATTTCAGTGGAGGCAATGTTGACTTTTTGTGATTCAATAGGTTGAGAAAGTAATTATGAACAGATATTACACTAATATACGTGCAATTATACTTTTATACCTTAAGTATATTCAATTCATTTTCACCATATCGCATTTAGTTTTTTTCTTCCTCCATATTTAAATGATTAATTTTAATTATTATAAAAAATCTAACGAGCCATGTTTAGTTAATTTTTTTTAATGTTTTAAATAATTTTCAGTCAATTAGTAGTATCCTTTCTCTTTGTCAATTTGCCTAATTTATGTTTCCTTTTCTATTAGGATCTTTTTATATTTTCAATCAATTAGTAAAATCAGTTTTCTTTTCCATTTTATCTTTACTATTACTATTGTTTGGCAGAAATTTCACAAAGGATGATTTTATTTTTATTGATAGTAGTATAGATATAGAAGTATAGATAATTAGTTGAATTATTATTATTGGTGTAAATAATAATTAATAAATTATTTTTTTTTCTTATAAAATTATGCAGATTTTGTTTTCATTATTCTCACAACTATAATGGTTTAATTATTATGAGAATTTAGCAAATAAAATCTTGTTACCATTTAAACGTTATTAATTTTTTTATTAATTAATTAATAACTAGCAGCGTATGCTCTCCTTGGGATCCAATGCTAGTATTGTTTCTTCAGTCTCTATTAATGCATGGGAACCTCCTCCGCATGGAATGTTGAAATGCAATATTGACGCAGAGATTATGGATGGTCACGTTGGGGCTGGTGCGGTTCTTCGTGACCATAGTGGGAGATTTATGGCAGCTTTTGTGACTCGTTTACTTTGTGCTCCGGATCCCTATCTTGCTGAAACCATGGTTGTTAAAGAAGCGTTGTCTTGGCTCAAGAGGCGTGGTGCGAATCATATTATCATCGAGACAGATTGCTTGAATTTTTGCTCATCTTTTAATTCTTCGTTTAACGACTTTTCTTATGCTGGTCTACTTATTAAGCAATGCCATTCGATTGCTAGAGACATTGAGGACGTTGTTGTCCGCCATGTCAAAAGGTCAGTTAATCATGTAGCTCATGTGCTTACACGGGCAACTGGTTCTACTCCTGTCCTTGGTGTCTGGGACTTTGTCCCTCCAGATTGTATTTCGAATATGATTTAATGAAGTTTCTTTTTTTCAAAAAAAAAAAATTTATACTATTAATAAAAACAAAATCTTCAATTTTAACTTCCCACCCAAAACACTCCAATAGTATTAAGGTTTGCATAATATTGTAAAATATTGTAATACAATTCATATTCGTACTACAATTGTACATTAAAATATGGTAATACAATTGCTGATAAAATATATTTTTCCCTACTTTACTATTTGTAATAAAATTCTAGATTAAAATTTCTAATCGTATTAATACATTACATATATTTCTTGCAACGTAATATATATTATAAATAAAAACAAAATCCTCAATTTTAACTTTCTGCCGAAAACACTCATATACAATTAAGGTTTGCGTAATATTGTAAAATACGGTAATAAAATTCCTATTCGTACTACAATTGTATATTAAAATATGGTAATACAATTGCTAATAAAATATATTCTTTCCTATTTTACTACTCGTAATACAATTCTATATTAAAATTACTAATCGTAATAATACAGTACGTACATATATTTCCTACAACATAATATATACTATTAATAAAAACAAAATCGTCAATTTTAACTTCATGCCCAAAACACTCCTATACAATTTTGATTTGCATAGTAATAATAATAATAATAATAATAATAATAATAAGGATCAGGAATCCAAGCAGCCATACTATTCATAAAAATTACTAATTAATGTAATGGATATGAATATAATGAAATTGTAAAAAAAAAAAGTT
>NC_044916.1:8543914-8564601 GCF_003576645.1 Ipomoea triloba
AAAAAAAAGGGGGGGGGGGGGGGGGGGGGAGAATCGGTAATTCATAATTTTGAATAAAATACAGGCTATTATTTGACTATTAAAATTGCATTATAAATACTCTCAAAAGCAAAGAACAATTATACTATTGAATATTTTATATTCTTTTATGCCATTTCTCAAGACAAGGAAAAGTTTTTTAAGGCTCTGGTTGATGCGTTGTTATTTGTCTAAAGAATATCAATGCTCTACGGTCAACCAACAAAAACTCAAGTGCTTACTTAATTACTCCCAGGTAAATTTTTCCCTAATATAGTTATATTTACTGTATGTCAAAGAGTAAATACTCAAAATGGTCCCTTGGCTATAGCATAATTCACACTATTGATTGAATCCAATTAAATCCTCAACTATTCAATTTTTACCTAATTTAGTCCTCCGTCAATTTCTCCATCTAAAGTCTGTTAACTCTAAGGTCATATGCGTAATTTCATCAAACCTTAAAACTAAGACCAGATACGTCATCATTTAATTGTTTGTCTCCCTTTTCATCCTTGACTTCATCGCTGTCAGAGAGAACCATGGTGGACTGGTCGGCTAGGCAACCATCGTCGCCGGAGAGAATTGTGGTTATCAAAGACAAAGCTCAGACCGGCGCCAATATTTCCAAATCCCAAAATGTGATCCTCGACGTCGAGAAAAACAACCGGTTTTACTCCCACGCAAGTCCCTGACCAGGTTCACGGTCTAGTCTGTGATTAAATCCACCGTCACGGCGCCCTCCCGTCCTTTATCCACTAACCCTACGAGCGGCGTGTACCTATTGCTCACCTCCGACGACGTATACGTCCAGGATTTCTGCAACAACGTTTGCGGCTTCCATTACTTCACCTTCCAGTCCATCGTCAGCTACACGTTGTCGTACGCCTGGGTCAAATACTCTGCCAAATTATGCCCGGGAATCTACGCGTACCGTTCGCCATACCCAAAATCCCCTAACGAAAACGTCTGGGGTAGACAGGATGATAAGCGTCATCGCTCACGAGATTGCGGAGCTCTCGATGAACCCGCTGGTAAACGCGTGGAACGCCGGCCAGGACCCAAGCTTCCTCGTCGAAATCTCCGATCTTTGCGAGGCAATTTACAGCACCGGCGGCGGGGGTCATACACTGGCTAGATGTTGAACGGCACAGATGGTGCCACGTATAACATAAACGGGTCAGATGGAGGTTATTGATGTAGTGGGAGGGTGGGAGGTGAGGTAGGAGAGGAAGGAGGCAGTGGTGAAGAAGAGAAGAGGGGCGGCGAAGGTGGAGGTCAGGAAAGAGATGGACGGATGTCGCAAAGGTGGAGTGGGAGGGCAGTGAGGTGGTGGGTGACTTTGGAGGTTCAGAGGGTGAAATTACGCATATGACCTTAGAGTTAACAGGCTTTAGACGGAGGAATTGACGGAGGACTAAATTAGGTAAAAATTGAATAGTTGAGGATTTAATTGGATTCAATCAATAGTCGAGGATTAATTTGTGAATTATGCTATAGTCGAGGGACCATTTTAGGTATTTACTCAATGTCAAAATATAAGTGTACTTCAAGATATATCGCATGGGTAAAATATTTCTAATATATTATAACAAATCAATTACGTGCATTGCACGAGTGAAAATACTAGTTACATTAAAAGAAACTTGACTAACAAAGCCATGATGGTTGCATAACATACATAGAACTGTTGTTCCGTGTGATGAGGAAGATGATATAATACTCATAGATACGGAAATGAGTTAAAAGCCAATAATATAGTTCTTAACTATCCAATAATATAGTTCTTAACTATAGTGGTTTTACTCAATTTAGTTCTAAGTGACTTTTTTGTGCTCAATTTAGTCCTCGATTTTGATGGTTTTATATAATATAGTCCTTTGTTAAAAATTCTGTTAGTTGGCTGTTAGAAATAGGATCTTAATGATAATTTATCATCTTGTTAGTTGGCTATTAGTCGGCGAGTAGTTCTTATTTGAACGCGAGTAGTTCTTAATGATAATTCTGTTAGTTGGCTATTAGTCCGCGAGTAGTTCTTATTTGAATGCGATCAAATATATATTCTTTGTATTACATTTGAGTGATTATATATAATTGGCTAAAGTGCCATCTAGCACCATAAACTATATCCAATTATTCATGCCGCACCCTGAACTTTCATATAGTATCTATCGAGCCACAAACCAAAAAAAAAAAATTCATCTAGAACTTTTAGCAGGTTTCCAGGTCTTCCTGCTGACATGGCGCAGGTTTCCGATTTTTATTTTTGTTTTTTCTTTGTTTTTTTGTCAATTTTTATTTTTATTTTTTAACTTTTAATATGTAAATGCTTACATGGACAACATAAGGTTAAAAGAAATGTCACATCAAAGGGAAACTTGGGCCATGTCAGCATGAAGACCTGGAAACTTGCTAAAAGTTTTAGATGAATTTTTTTTTTTTTTGGTTTGTGGCTCGATATATACTATATGAAAGTTCATGGTGCGACATGAATAATTGGATATAGTTTATGGTGCTAGATGACACTTTAGCATATATAATTTTATATCCTTCCATTTTAACAATTTTATTTCTCATTTGTCATTTTTATATTTCCCTTTATTATTTTAACGTCTCTATAATTCTCAATTTTTCGATTAATCACTTCCGCATTATTTTGTTTTATTCATAACAATTTGTATTTCATTTTCATAATTTTTCTTTTAACACATATAACCCCATAAGTTTATGCCTTCGAACATTAAAAATAAATAAATGGAACCAAAAAGGTTTCCGCAGGACGAGTGCCAATATATTACACCACCAACGTAACATATTAGGACTGTTAATGAGCAATGTAAGCAACAATAGTTTTTTTTTGTGTTTTATTTTATCAAATACAAAATTACAATCTACAAATTAAATCCACAACAATTTAGATATGCGGGCCATATTGTATCAAAATTCGTTGTACAAGACCTATTAGGTAGTTTGATCTAAAAGAATATATATATTTTTTAATTAAAAAAAAAACACAAAAAGTGACGAGAAAGTGTATTATTTGGCTTACATAATAAACCATTGTAATTAATGAGGTTGCTTGCTAATCCACTTATCAGCGTCAATGAAGTTGGAGCTGGTAAAGTACTCTGCCATTTCTTGGCTCAATTGTGCCTCCCATGCAACTCTATTTGAGGTGTTCGACCCTGGCCCATAACAGTTCACCTCAGCAAATGTTAACTGATCCCTAAAATCCAAAGTAATAACTAATCAGTCATTTTAGTTATAATGATTAGCAATCTTGCTATTCGCCGCCATTGTAAAATTTCTTAAAATAATTATCTAAAGGTGTGTTTGAAAATCCAGAAAATAATTTTTGAAAATTATTTTCTGCGTTTCTAATGTTTGGATGTGTCAGGAAAATCAAGTCAACGGAAAACATTTTCCATTAAGGGTGTGTTTGGAAAGCAGGAAAATGACTTATGGAAAATGTTTTCTGGAAAATTAGTCCGAAAAATGAGTTCATTTTCCGTGTTTGGATGTACTTTGGAAAACTGTCTTTAGATGTTTGGTTCATTTTCCGGAAAATGGGTGGAAAATGAGTAGAAATATATAATTATATATTTTTATTATTTTATTTAAAATATAAAAATATATAAACTAATAATATTTATTATAAATAAATTAAAAATTAGTGGAAAATGAGGACGACTGCTGTGGTTTCCGGCGGAAACCAGTACGCCGAACTGAGAGAGGGACGCCCCTCTCTCGAACACCAGTATGCTATATGTGGCGGAAAATGACTTCCGCCCAAATTTGGCGGAAGTCATTTTCCGCCAAAATAGGCTTATTTTCCGTTGACTGGGTTTTCTCGTGGCTGCCAAACACCCAAAGCCCGGAAAATGATTTCCGGAAATCATTTTCCGGGCTTCCAAACACACCCTAACTTAGGAAAATAGGGTTGTTTTGGAGGAAAATGACTTCCGTCAAAATTTAATTTGGTGGAAGTCATTTTCCACAAACCAACCACACACAATAGCCTCAGCTCTGCCATAACTATGCCTATCCAACCATGATACAACAAACCCCTTGAACCGAGCCCGGTAAGTAACCACAACTTGCCTGCTTCCTTACACTCAACAAACTCGTCAACACAACCCAAGAGAGGTGTGAGGCGGCATTGCCCTTAGTCCTACACCAAGCTAAGACACTTTTTCAGAATTCAATAAAACACCGAAAATGAAACTATTTTCAATTCTTAAAAATTACTCATTTTTCATAAAACATTTTCTAGAAGCTAACTCATTTTCTTATTTTCCAAACACAAGCCCTAAATGAAATGAAAGATTTGTGTAACGAGTAAAGAGGAGATGTCTTACACGTAGCCACTGTAAAACCAAGAATCCCAACCTTGAGGAAGAATGATGTCGGAGAGGGAGGAGTTAAAAAATATGACCGTAGCATAACCTCTCCATGGCCTTCCCAAGATTGCCTTGCCATTTCCAGTCACATTGCAGTTCTTGAAAACAAATGCATTGCTATCATTTGCACCTGACCTTCCTTGTGCTGTTATGCACCCTATATTGCCTGCTCCCATTGATGATCCAACATTCACCACTATTCTACACTCCTAAACAAACAACTAACCAACATTGATGCACAGAACAAATATTTCGGAAAAAATTAAACCATGTCACTCAGAGCAACCTTTTAAGATTTCTTTTCGAATTTGTGAAAAATGCAGAATGCATGGTGCCATTGGCCACTTATCAAGGGACATTAATTTTTTGAATAAACTATTTTTAAAACTCAATTAAACAACTAACTCTTAAACTTTATTTCAAATTCTTTCCTTGAATTTGAAATGAAGGAAATTAGTTGTGCCAATAAATTAATTATATCGCTTTGCAGGGGCGGGGCGATCAAGTGTGGGGACAATGGGAGCAGTTGTCCCCCTCCCTCACCTCACCCCAGCCTACTCCTTAAATATAGGGGCCCCATTGTGTATATATATAGAGTAAATGTTTAAATATAAGTAATATAGACAAAATTATTAAAAGATGAGTTAACTTAGATGGTAAAGTATTTATATGTACTAAAGGTTGAACCCACTGCACACATTTATATTTCATTTGTTTTAATTTTTCATCCTTAGGGGAGAAAATATTTGGCTCCGACAGCCCTGTTGCTTTATAGTGATTAATTGATTAATTTCATCCCCTTTTTTGTACATATTATCACAAATTAAATGTATAGATTAAAGTCATGTTAAATAATACATATTTTTGTATAAGAACAAATTTCATATGAATAACATTAGCATAAGAAAGATCATATTATTCCTAATACATTTACTTAGCTTCTTTTCACTTCTTGCACCTTGATGTGTTACTAATCATTACAATTTATTTTTTTTTTCCTTTGTGTCTCTTCTGCCCACTAAATATAGATCTTATTGTACGTGAAAGAGTTCTATTACATGCATTCCCAAATCTTACTCTCTAAATTTTACTTCCTAATGTGGTGGACACTGATAAGCTACTTTTTTTTCATGTGGTCTTAATATAAATGTCTACACCAAGATTTTGTGTGTGGGAGTAAAAAGTTGAGAGTGGAAAATGGGAGTACACATAGATTCTAAATGAAAATATATATCATCAAAATTACAAATATTATATTCTAGAAGAAATGAAAAAATCTTTATACATTAACTAGGAATTTGGAAAAATATTATTTAAATTTAAAAATCAAAATAAAAAACCAATAAAAAAGACAATGAAACAAACAAAACAAGTGTGGTACCTCAAAAATAGACTGACCAGCACCAAAGATGAAGTCGATGGCCCCTTCAATGATGCAATGCTTGAAATAGTGTCTGCCCATGGCATCCAACAATGTGTCTTGCACGCCGGAGAAATTGCAATGGTAAAACGCCGTTCTGTCGCCGGTGACCATGGCCGCCACCGCCTGTTTAATACGGCGGGCACCAGACTTCTTGGGAGGATAATTATAAGAATTCTGTTAACGGTTATACATAACTATAATTATGAATCCATAAGAGCAACGAACGAAACTAGATTAAGAAACATAATTTAGTGTGTGTAAGTACCACAAAATTAAGGTTTTCAACTTTGATATTGTCAGCATAGGATGTAAAAGTTGGGCATGAGTTGATGGAACCACTGCTCCCCCAAACAATGCTGGCTCTTTTATTACCATCTCCCTTGAGATAAATATATTGCTTGTCAACCGGAATAGTTACCTTCTCCCTGAATATAAAAATCACCAAAATAACTTATATTAGATGCCAATTGTTAGGAATTAGGATCAAACGCTTAGCACTATGCTAAAAGTTTTAGCTCACAGCAAAGACACCATCAACTTATTTCCTTTTATACCGTCATGACATTTTAGAGAGGCAGGGTGCTAACTGCTGAACTTGACCCCTTACTTAACTTCACCTGCCTCTACCAAAAATCCCTTACCCACTAATTGTTGGACTTGACCCTTTAATTACAGACTTTTGCCACCCAACAATATTAATAAAATCATGTAAATAAAAGTGAAATTAATGAATGTATCCTAAATGGGAGATATACAATACATACTTGTAGATGGCATGCTTGATGGAAATGCAAACCCAGTGGGAGTTGTTGGAGGGGACTGAATCTATGGCGGATTGGATGGTTGTGAAGTTGGAGGATGAGGATGAGGCTGAGGGGTCAACATGGATGGTGGAATGTGGTCGTTTTCCATTGACGACCAATCCGAAAAGCAAGGAAAAGAGGACGAGATTCTTCAGCATTATATATATATATGTTATATTTTTACTCACCTTAATTAGCTATGAAGAATGGCAGATAGATTATTTTGGTCAAATTTCAGAGCAAGGAGTTGATACGATGTATGAAAGTGCAGATCAGATGAAGTAGGAATCGGCCGATTATATATGTATCATGTCCAACTGTCGAAGACTGTATAGTCTTTGTCAGTTTTCACCCCAATTGGCTCCGCTGGTTGTTTTCGTTTGTTTTGCTGGCGCTGCCCCTTGTGGCCTTGTGGGTGAGTTTTAACTTTAATTTTAACACTGCTGACGATTGAGTCTCCGGTAAGACTATCTTTTGAACTTTAATTTGACAGATAAATATGGTATGAGAATGTAATAAGTGAAAGTATAATATTTATGACCAAAAAAGTGTGATATTTAAAAAAGAAAGTACAAATTTTAAATTAAAATGTAATATTTAAGTGTTGAATAATTATTAATATTTATGGATGAATAGAAGATCCCTGAGGTCTCATAATATTTTTAATAAGATATAACCATATTTAATTAATTTGTGACGTGGTCGGTTAATTCATTTATGGTTAGTCAATAAATATAAAGAATTATTACATTTATTCGTTATTATTAAATAATAGTCTTTTTGTCTCACTTTTTATGTGTCTGATTTAGTTAACGAGATTTGGCTGAAATTTTTTTAATCTAATTTTTCATAATATTAAGTTTAATATTAAAATACAAAATTAATATATTTAGAAACTACATTAAAATTACTGTTAAACATAGAAATTAAAATTTAAAAATAAATACTAAAGAAAATAAGCAAAGAAGAAAGAGTCTTTAATTTGTAAGCACAACATGTAAAATGAGATAGATGGAGTAGTATAATAGAATAGTAAAAATTGACAAATTTGGATGGAATTAGCTTCATTTTTTTTTTCTTTTATTTAACTATAATGAATTGAAGTGTAAATGTTTGTTTTGTGGTCATTTAAGTGGCCATTTTGTGGTACAATTTTAAGTGGGGTCTACAACCGATTTGGGTCGGGTCAAAGTTGATTCGGATTCTTCGTAGTGAGACGAAGAGATCCATATATTGTACGCTCAAAATGGATAATGGGTGAATGAGAAATTGGTTCTCAAAGTAGACCCATTGGAGATGGAATTTGAAGTGAGGATAAGCTTATGTAGCTTTGTCCCACATTGGCTGGGAAGAAAGATTTGCCCCACTATAAATACAAGAGCCTTTTTAAGGCTATTAACTTGTATGGCATAGAGGCTCTCTCTCGCGCGCAGGGGTGCAAATCAAATCCCAAACTGAGCCTGAAAAAGCTTGACTCGTGTGCGCCGGCACTTGCGAGCTAAGTTATGCGAACAAGTTTTCCATCTCAGTCCACACAAGTTCGAGACATCAAGATGAACTGACCTATATTGAGAGGGAGTTCGATGTGAACAAGTTTTCCATCTCAGTCCACACAAGTTCGAGACATCAAGATGAACTGACCTATATTGAGAGGGAGTTCGATGTCTCGAATCGCGTGGAGTTCGATGTCTCGAATCGCGTGCGAATACGATGTCTCGCGGACCAATGCGATGCCTCGTTGTTGGCACGATGTCTCGCGTGCGAATACGATGTAGCGCGAGACATCAAGATGAACTGACCTATCGAGAGGGAGTGCGATGCCTCGTTGTCGGCACGATGTCTCGCGAGACATCAAGATGAACTGACCTATCGAGAGGGAGTTCGATGTCTCGAATCGCGTGCGAACGATGTAGTGCGTGTCCGATGTCTCGCGGACCAGTGCGATGCCTCGTTGCCGGCACGATGTGTCGAAGCATGCACTTCTCGATGGTTCACAGTTTGGACCATGTCTCGCACTACGACTCCAGTAACCTCTCGAAACGCGACGTTTCACCTACTGTGTTTGGACCATGTCTCGCACTGCGACTCCAGTAACCTCTCGAAACGCGACGTTTCGCCTACTGTGTCCGTTCAGAAATGACTCTTGATATTACGGAATTAATTTGATTAATTCCAATTATTATTTCAGAGTTATTTCATGAATAATGGACTGGTAGTGGGTGTTAATGATTAATTCCAATTATTATTTCAGAGTTATTTCATGAATAATGGACTGGTAGTGGGTGTTAATGTGTGCTAATGATAGAATTAAATATTCTGCTAGTGGGAGGAGGTTACAAATGGATTATCAATGCCATGGTTAATGCTATGATCCATTTCCTCCACTATATATTCGTTGTGAGTAGCAGGTTTGGAACACACCAAGAACACACGGCATACACTGTTTTCTCCCTCAAAACTCTGCTCACATTTCCTTCAAGCCATCTACGTTCATCCCACGTCCTAGTTCGCCGGATCCAAGTTTGTGTGCTCAAATGATTGGATCGTAGTACATTTTATCCTGGGAAACCTAGACCGCAACGCTCCAGCACCCTGGGAGGCGGTAAATAAGGTTTTAAGGATAGTGGTAACACGACTCGTGCTTCCAACCACCCGAGATCGTCCAGTTTACATCCAAAGTTGTTTGTCAGGTTTATTAAACCTTGTGTAGGTTTTATTTTTCCTGTGTAATTATCCTTCGTGGATATTTCTGTTGTAATTTCCACTTTTCCTTGTATCTTCGAGATCAGTTTTGTAACACTCCGATCCTAAACGATAGAGACAAGAGACTGGCGATGCAAATTGTTCCCTCTAGGGTTACAAGGCATTATGTGAGGATCATACAAGAGACGCAGCAGCGAATGACTTCTCACAGTGGAATAGCCTCTAGAACCTTGACTTACCTCCAAAGCTAAAAGTGTTTATCTGGCGTGCTCTCAGAGGTATCATTCCTACAAACTCCAATATATATAGGAGGAGGGTGGTAGTTCTGCCGGAGTGTCCAACATGTTTGCACCAAGAATCTACCTTTCATGCTCTCATAAGTTGCCCGAACGTTACACCATTGTGGCATCTTGCTGGAATGGGCAACTAGCTACATCCTAATGCAGAATTCAACAGTTGGTTTGAAACCAAAATGAATCTTGAAGGCAGAGGCATGATAATCTGGGCTATCTTCCTGATGGACTACACCTGGCATGCGCGTAATTTAGCATTTTGGGAAAACAAACTCACACCCATTTCAGATGTCCTAAGGATTGCGGCAAGAAATTTGGAGGACTGGAGCAATATACTTTATCAAAAAAACGCTTTCAACAGCGTCCTAGCTCAAATCTTACCATCAGCTCCTGGGCCATCGGGAACAGTATGCTGCCAAGTAGATGTCTCACTATTTCATGAGACAAAAAGAGCTGGTTTTGGAGCAGTGATTCTGAATGAGACGGGAGGTTTCGGTGCAGCCTTAAGTGGTCCGTTCCCATATGTTGATGATCCCTATCACATTGATTGAAGCGGCGGCATACAAGGAAGTTCTTTCGTGGTTGAAATCTCATCACACCACAAGCATATGTTTGGACTTTGGACTCCGACTGCTTTAACTTCACAGTAGTGATCCCTAAAATACTTAGGGATCACTCCTATACGGCCCCCATTCTAGATCAATGTCACTCTTTATTTTCGTCTTTTCAAAATTCAATCTTCGTTTTATTCCACGTTAGCGAACTAGACTACTCATACCTTAGCTAGGAGCACGGATTCGTCTGTTCGTATCTCTGGGAGAACTCTCCCCAAACTTTTTGTTACATTTCTTTACTTAATGTATTGATATTTTATATTTTATTTTCAAAAAATAAATTTCACAATTGATATCAAAGAAATTAGAAAGAGGAATGTATTTTACAAATCTCAATTTTAATACTATAAAAAAATTAGAATTAAGTTGTATTTGAATATATAAATAAATAAAAATATGTATATATACACACACTCATAATATATATTAGTAAAAAAAATGGTTGTAAAAAGGTCCAAGATGATAGAACGTATGGATTGAATTGCGCGACTCGCAATTTACCTCTGCAGGGCTTCTAGGGGTGGGGTTCTGTAGGTTTAAAATTAGTTTTTCGAAGTTGAAATCACTTAAATATTTTTACAAAAAAAATGGTAGTTGGACTTGGGTCACTGTCCCATTGCCCCCACTTAGAACCGTCAAAATGGACTTAACCCGTCAAGCTAGCCCGTAGGTGGAGCGGACTTTAATTTTATGACCCGTATTTTGGTGGGCTTTTTAGCCCGCCCCTCAAAAATTGCAATCTTCGACATGGGGCGCCTTGTATGTATACATTATTAATATTATTGTGTGCGTGTGTGTATATATATATATATATATATATATATATATATATATATATAATACACATGCACATACACACATACATCATTTTATATAATTATATACAATAGAACAAATTCCATGTATTGCGTGTGTAAATGTATGCAATGTGTATAAAGATTATATAAACAATCCAAAATTGGCTCTCAATTAGACTTTTTATTGAATGCTTGGAGAGATGATAGAGAAGAGAGAAATGGTCGGTCATGTCTAGGATGAGAGAGCGCCAAGGGAAAAAGCCCCTTTACCAAATGGTAAAATGCCCTTATATAGGTCTAAATGATGACCTATTGACTTTGACTTCAACCCGGCTAGGAAACGGGAGCATAGACGTGTAGGGAGGTCAAAATTGGGAAATATTTCTTATCAATATATGTTTATTTATTTATATAGGCCCTATTTTGGGACCCCGCCCCGTCATTCCGTTTCGACAACTCTACCACTCCCGTTGGTAGTTCTCTGTCCGTTAAACAGTGCATCGAACCTGAGTTCTCCCGAAATTCTTCCCCACAAAGAGAGCTCACTTACCACTTGAGTTACCCCATTGGGTTATTATTATAATACTATAACAGCATGTTTGGTTCACGGAATGAATTTTGAGGTAATAGAAATGCTATTCCATAAGGAATGGAATAGGCAAGGAATAGAATAGGAATTGTATTCTACTGTTTGGTTCGCGGAATGAATAAACTTTAAGAATTATATTACAGTGATTGGTTGATTTAAGGAATAGAAATGAAATATGTTTTAAAAGACAAAAATAACCTTATAAAATATGTAGTAGTAGTAGTAGTAGTAATAATAATAATAATAATAATAATAATAATAATAATAATAATAATAATAAAACTAATATTAATAACATAAAATTAATAAGCACATTAACTAATATTAATAATTCATGTTATTATTAATATTAATAATATTATTATGTAATAATAAAATAAAACTTATAATAATATTAATAACAATAATAAGAAAAAAGGAATAATAATAATACAAAACAAAACCTATACTATTAATAAAAACAAAATCCTCAATTTTAATTTCTCGCTCAAAACACTCTTATACTATTTGCGTGATATTGTAAAATATGGTAATAAAATTCCTATTCGTAATACAATTGTACATTAAAATATGGTAAATTAGAATAGCAATTGATTCCTATAACTGAGTTACTAGAGAACGAACATATTTTCCCAATTTATAAAAATCCTAAACAATGTGATATAAAATCTATAAAGTTCCAGCACCGCATGCGTACATCTACACATTAGCTATTAATTAATCAATTATTTGTTAGAATTCAAACAAAGATAACATCAGAAAACATAATCGATCCAAAACATATCTTCAATTGCACTATATAATATTTGATGTCATAATTTATATAATTATATATCGATCCAAATATTCTTAATATATTATAACAAATCAATTCCGTGCGCTGCACGGGTAAAAATACTAGTTATATATAAAATAATTTTTTTAAATCACAAATTAGAGTTTTTGATCCCATATTGGTAACTTATGAAGAGGAGCTCATTTGAGCTCCTCTATATAAGAGAAGCATTGCTCCTCTTTTGAAATTAACAACATGATGAGGAAACCTTAAAGAGCTAAAAGCTCATTCATTTAAGGAGCCTTAATTGCTCTTAGTTACAAGTTTTTTTTTAAAATAATATAGGAGCTTTTTGGAAAAAGAAAGATCTTTCCCCAAAACGTCATGAGGTAAAATTGAAAATAACACAACATTAGGCTATCCCTGAGAACTCAGGAATAGCCTAATACCTAGGGGGGGCTAGGAATCTCTATTCCCCTTGCAAGGGGAATATTCCCCTTGCAAGGGGAATAGGTCATTCCAAGAAACATTGTTCCTGGGAATAGAAAATTTTACCAAACAGCGAAATAGGCCAATTACTAGGAATGCTATTTCATTCCAGGCCTATTTCGTGAACCAAACGTACTATAAGTTCATTAAAATGACATCAATTTGCATATTATCATTTAAAAATTTTGACCTAACAATGGCAGACACTCCACCTTTGAAATTCAGAATATTTGAGACTAGTTAGAATAGTTGTAATCATATATTATTCTATGGAGCATGATCCACCCAGTTGTGTGGATCACAAATAAAAAATATATTATTTGTGTACATAAAGTATATTATTTGAGTACTAAAAATATTATTTTGTATACTATCAGATAATGTACATTCAGGGGCGGAGCCAAAAAACTCCGGTTGGGGGACCAATATGCTAGAGAAAATTTGCGGTGTTAGTCGACATTATAATTAACCGTACTATATTAGTATATATACTATACATTATTGTAATTATTATTGATAATGGTTTCTAATTATACTATGTATAATAACGTATGGAAAATATAATTATATGAGTAGATTGACACGAGTGTCGATCATTACTTTAGATTTTTTTTCATATAACACAAAATATCATAATAATAATAATAACAACAACAACAATAAGAACAACAACATTTATTTAAATATAAATTGTCAATTTTTATCAAATAAAAAGTTTTGTCAATTATTTTGTCACCAAATTTTTTCATAATTAATTGATATTCATTTTAGTGATTAATAATATTTCAAAATTTGAGAGATAAAAGACAAAAATCAATATCACAAATTAAACAATCAATATTACTTTTTGACAATTTCAACACTAATTATTTAAACAAGCAAATGTACATCTTCAAAGTGTTAATAAATAATTAAAACACACAATAAATCATTAATTAATTAATCAACATAACTAATAAAACTAAAGCATATATCTCAAATTTGGAGATTTTTTAAAATAAAATGGATATTTGATGCCCTCCATTATTAAAATCTTGATAAAAGAAATAAGATAAAAAGAAAATGGTGACTTTAATTATTTGGTTTATTTCTTTCTATTTAATGAATTTAAACTTTAATATATATTTTGAGTTCATTTAATATAAACATAATAGACTATTTTAAAAAAAAAAATTAGAGGGGGCCAAAAGTGTATTTATCCCTACTATATCAATATATGCATACACATTTATTTAAATATTTTAAGGTGGGGTAGGGGGTAGGGTGGGGGGTGCCTCCGCCCCTGTGTACATTCGGTATACAAATAATGTATTTTTGATATATTAAAAATGTACCTTGTATTCATAGAAAGTACATTATTTAAGTATTGAAATTACATCATTTTATATAATATACATTCATTACACAAATAATGTACTTTTAATATATTAAAAATTACTTTTTTTTAGTCTACATAGCGCGGCAAATTATGCTATGGACCCGGGGGTCCACCTTGGAAGGTGGACCCAGATCCATGTTTACAATTTAGAAACTCTATTTCACAATTTTAGAATTTTATGTTCACAATTTTAGAATTTTATGTTCACAATTTTAGAACTCTATATTCACAATTTTGAATCTCAATATATAAAATTACATTACTCAATATTCACAATTTTTGAACTTAGAATTATGAAATTGTGAACATATAGTTCCGAAATTGTGGACATAAAATTTTGTAATTGTGAATATAGAGTTCAAAATTTGTGAACATGAGTTTTAAAATTGTGAACACATAGTTCTAAAATTGTGAGCATGGAATGGCATAACAACCGACGTAGCGCTGCGTGGATCATGGTCCACATAAAAATTTGCATAATAGTTGTGCAAGTTCAATCTTCGTAAGAATATTTAGTCCCATAACCCATTAATATAGAATGGGAGTTGTAACAATAATTTGATACTCAAAAGTTTGTACTTGTATTAATGTATTCATTCAATCCGAAAGATTTTAATTGTAATGCAGTACTCATCAAATTGATTCCTTAGAACAAGAAAATGAAACCATAATTTCAAGATATTGGAGATGACTAATGTTATAATCCGTTTTTCAAAAAAAAAAAAATGTTATAAACCAAAAGTCAACCAGAGAGGGTGCCGAGTGCATAGGCAGCTTCTTGATTATTATAACCTTTGGACTACAAATCATTCAAATATTTTACAACTAAACATTCTTCAACTGCTTGACCTAACAGAGTCCAAAACTTTAAACAATTCAACATTCCTTTAAGATGGCCTGCACGTTTCAGTACCAGCAGCTCTATATATGATGTTGACCCTCTCTCTAACCATGCATATCCTCCTCACAATCATGGGCAATTGCATTGCATACTCTCATCTGCGCCACAACGAGAGAAGAGCTCTAAATGTTGATGATGGTGAAGAACTTTTGGAGGAGAATATGGAACACCAGAAGCCTGGTCGACGACTCCTTGCTAAGAAGTGTAACCTGCCATGGCTGCCAACATGTCAAAAAGCGTCCAAGTGTGACAGAAGTACTCGAAACAGGCAAAGAGTGAAGGTTGTGTTGACTAGGAAGCAACTACAGATGCTGATTAATGGCGCAAATGAGCTTAAATGCAGAATGGTTAGAGATGGGTACCTGAAATGGAGGCCATCACTGGCTACCATCCCAGAGCTGTAGAATTCTTTCAGCAGGCAAATGAGGGTCTGTAATTTTTCATTTTCCAGGTTAAAAGGGGATTGGATCAAGTTTTTCAGTTGATCCTATACCACCTTATAGTATTCAGTATGAAACAAATAGGGGTCAATATTTTTCGACAAAATCCCTAGTCCCTATGTAATATGATTTCTGTTGGACTAATAACATAAAAGGTATAGTAATTTGCGGAAATTAAAACCTGTTAGCTCACTCTTTCCTCTTTCCTATTTAAGTTTCCATGATTATTCTCTTTCTTGCTTTACTTGTAACAAAAGGTGGAATCGCCCACCCCATGCGCCCCCATACCCCGGCACACAGTTTGTTGAGGGGTAAATCATGGTGACTCAATTGACCAACAGAAGCGATCCTTGGTCTCTTGTGACAAATTTCACCTCTACGACCAGTTGAGCTGCCCATGCTGGCTCTTTCTTGCTTTATTGCTAGTAATCACTGACCACTAAGAATGTCAAAATTCCGTCTGCCCTTAACCTAAAATTTCTAACTTCCTACAATGAGGAGGAAATCCTTGGAGTTGGGATAAGGTAACCTATTAGCCAACTAAGGGGCAAACCACAATTGCAAGAATTCTTTCCCTTAACCCAAAATTTCTAACTTCTATATTAAGGAAACCCTTGGAGTTGGGATAAAGCAACCTACTAGCAATGGGGATAAACCAAAATTGCAAGCATACTTTTGCTTTCCTCTCTTCTGAGGAATATATACAATTTTCTCTTTCTGTCGCACTTAAAACCGCTGCCTCTATTTTAAAACAGAATGGGAGGGAATTCGAGTTACTGAACAGGAAACTGAACAGGGAGTTGGTTTGTTTTGGAAGAAAAGCAGAGTAAAAGAAGCAAAACATTTGAAGAAAGAATCTTTGAGAACACAACAAAAGCACTCCTCAACCCAGCTCTTGATTGCAAAGGCACGAAAAGAGAAACATACCTGAAATATCTGCAGTTTCCAACTAGAAGATTGAAACTCAGAAGGCTATGGATATCTCTACCAAGCTTTTAGAGCACAAGAACTCCATTGCTGTATTAATTGCAGCATCACTGTTCCTTGGTTTTATCATTAACACAGCCCCCCGACTTATTACCATGCTCGCTTATTTCTGGCCTCTTTTCCTCTCCACAACTCTGTTCATGGGGGCAATAATTGCCTTCACACAGGTACCACCATTTGCAGTCGACTTCAGAGGTGAAAAGGACGGCGAGGGCCTGCTAGGTTACCTTGTATTCCAGCAAGAACAACAACTTGAAGACTTCTGAAATTTGAATGCTGTGAAAGCCACTTATTACTCTTTACTTTAACTCCATATATGCATCTTTAATTTGTACCTGAAGAACCTGCTATTATATCAAAACTGACAAATGTGATTATAGCTTTCAGTAGGCAAGTCACCTTAAAACCAACACTCCTACTGTATATCAAAGTTGAAAATTTTAAGCTGCTCCGAATAGTGAATAATATATTGGAAGGATGTGCTCAACATTTGATTCTGTTTATAAAAATATTCATTTACAAGGTGCTTGCATTAATATGTACAATTACAAAGCGCTGGTTTGCAGTACCAGATAGTTCAAAACTGGGAAGAGTTCAAATTTCCAATTGGTTGAGAACGGTGTAGCTAAACCTGAAGTCTAAGAGTTGATCAAACTTTTAATTCAGATGGCTCTGACTGCACTAAATCAGATTCGGCCAATGTTCCAGACAGATCAACATCAAGCATTTTGAACCCTTTCATCACGGTCATCACATCTTCATCAGTAATCTTACCCATCTCTTTCAGTTTGTAAACGATAAATTCTGCAGCACTGGATAGAAATATCAACAATTTAAATGAGCATCATTATACGAGATCTTACTATGTTATTGTTTTCAAAGTGAAATAGTGGAGAAAAAGTTACCTCACTTCATCATTGTTGTCGAGGTCTGCTGCCCTGAGATCTGACACCGTCAATTTCCTTGTAAGAGCCCACTTGATCATCGATCTTTGCCTTTGTTCTGTATAAACTTCAGCAAAGTAGTAAAAGAACTGTGCCAAGCAAATGGTGCTGATAACTATCCAAAAAGAAGCAAAAATACGGCCCAGCTTTGTTGAGAAGCTCTTGTCTCCATAACCAAGCGTGGTGATAGTGGCACAAACGCAATAAAATGCATCAAAAACTGTCAGCCCCTCGACAAAAACCAAGAAGAGAGTTCCAGCTATCATTAGCCCAACAAGGAGCATCAAGGCAGTTAGGAATTTGTATTTCACTTTGTTGGACTCAACTACGTCGGCTAATTCTGTTGAATCATAATGTTTGTGCAGATGTATAACTTTGGCAAAGAGGATTTCCTGCTTCTCTAGAAAACTGTCAGCTGCTTTACTCAGAACAAATCCAACAAGGACCATTCCAGCAAACGCAAAAACACAAGCAAGGAATTTCGCTAAAGTGCTACTAGGCACGAGGTCCCCATATCCAACTGTGGTCATTGTGACAACACACAAGTATATGGCGTCTAGAACCCCATTCGTCTTCTTGCCCTCAATCTGATCTCTTATGAGGGAAAAACAGACAACCCCTATGCCTAAATACACAGCCAAGAACAAGAAAACATGCCTGAATTTAAGGCTGTTTGGTGCAAAAGAACCAGGAGGATGAAGTGTTTTCACATCATTATGTTCTGGATGAAGGACCTCCTCACCAGGAGCACTACCAGAGACATGATTCTTTCTTCTCTTCAATGCCTTCTTCAAATGAGACTGAAGTGAAGAACCCACAGTTCCCGGTAGCAATGGATCTTTAACATCGGTATTAGACATCGCAGCTCATGCAGAAATGGAACTACAGAGCAAATACATATTACAATTAGCTGAATTTAGTGAGCATATGTAATGTAACAAAGGTGGTGTTTGGTTGGGGACTGTTGTAACCCTACTACAATGGGTTTTGATACCCATTACCATGTTTATTTGCCTACTTTTATATCCTACTATTAGTTTATATCCTACTATTCGAATCAAATCATTTAGTAATTACAAAATCAGTTACTCTTTCACTCAACTTTTGAACAATGGAATCGAAAAAAAAAAATGAAAAAAAAAATGAAAAATAAAAAAGGTCATTGTCCATGCATTAAATATGGAATTTTAATATATATACACATATATGTACATATATGTATATATTTGTATTATATATTTTTATATATTTATTTATTTTTATTTTAATTCTAATTCCTATTTACTACCAAACAAACAAAGTGGTTCCCTCTACTTAATCACATTACCATTACAAATATTTGATTCTTATTACCACTCGGATTTCCGATTTTAATGTTTGAACCAAACACAACCAAAATATCCCTCTAAAAAGACAGTGGCTGGTTTCTACACATTACAAATTAAGGAACATAAGAGTACACTACAAACTGGGAATCCAATAGGTCCTTGAATCAATTTATGATCGTAGTACATATGCGAGGAAATGGAATCGAATGGAACAACATTTCCTAAAAATCACTATTTGATGGAAGGAGCATACCAAAATGTTGAAAAGGAATCAGATATTTGAATCTCATTCTGTTCCAACGTGATTCCTAAGTACCAAACAATTGAATTTGTGTCCCTCATATGTGGTGTAAAACATCATTTCTTTCTTTTTTGATTTAGAACAAAAGTGCAGATAAACAATGGGTAATCGAATAATTATCGCAGAAAAATATAAAAATATATATTAAAAAGAGAGATTAATGAAATTTACCAGCCAATGGAGTGATGAGAAGCTTGGAGATGATGATTGTAGAAAGAAGCGAGAAGAGAAGCACCTCTATAATGGCGCATATTGTGCCGTTGTGCACGGTTCAATCCGTCTACTATGGCGGGTAATCCACGCGCATGTCTGGCTCCCACTTACGACTGTATTGAGTTTATTATCGAAATGGTCTCTGGACTATTATGAAATTATTAATTTAATCATCGATAATTTTTTGTGCTCAATTAAATTATCGATTTTAAAAAATTTAATTAATTTGGTCCTCCGTTTATTTTGCCATCAGAGATCCATTAAATTGGGACCAAATTGTTAATTTTTCGTATAGTCAATGGACCAGTTCGGTAATTAATTTTTTCAGAAAATTGTGTATGTAATGACTGAAATGGTCCATTGACTATAGTAAAATTTTCAATTTAGTCCCGGTTTAATGGATATCTAACGGTAAAATAAAGGAAGTACTAAAATGGTTAAGTTTTTCAAAGTCGATGATTTAATTGGACACAAAAAATTATTAAGGATCAAATTAGTAATTTCGTTATACTTGAGGAAGTAATTGTCGTGGCTCGCGAACAGAACTCAGTCGCTGACTACCTCGTTGGGATTTCAAAGAGATATCCCAAAGGATTGCATGTCATGTCCAATCCACCAGACGAAGCTTTGAACTTGCTAGACGATGACACTATTAGCTATCCAGCGTGGCGCTTCACTTGTAATCTTAGCTAACATGTACTGGTATATTGGGTTTCCCGGTTTCCCCCTTCCAATAAATTCAAAAGTAAGAACATTTTGTTAGGTAGGAACTTAAGAATTAATCCAATCCATTCAAACTTGTTTAATCAATGGTCTAGATAATTAAATATTTTTATGTGCATCTTAAACATAAATAATTAGAACAGATATTAGTGTAATTTAGTCTAGCTACCAATTAAAATCAAATGTTATAATTGGATTCTTTCCAATATTTTAGGATGATAAGATAAGGGAGGAGTCCTATTTAATTTGTGAATATGTATTCGTCTAAGGTGCGTGTTTTCCTTCTTAAGGTGTATCGATCTAAAGATTTACGTGTGTGGGTTTCTTTCTTAAGGTGAGTTATTTTCCTTCTTATGGTGCTTTAATTCTTTAATTTAGGACACTTTTTTTTTTTCAGTTCCAAAACACAAACAATATCCCATATTTATGTTAAATGTTAATCCAGCTTAAGGTGTGTAGTTTTGAAGCTTAAGGTGCATCAGTTCAGAATATATCTTAAAGAGCATTGATCACCGTACAGCCACACGGAAAGTTATCCCCACACCTGAAACCCCCCCCCCCCCCCCCC
>NC_044916.1:8564690-8578537 GCF_003576645.1 Ipomoea triloba
AAACCCCCCCCCCCCCCCATATATATATATAGACTCGTTCCATTAAAAAAAGGGACCATGTTTATTTTAAAAAACATAACAAAATTATTCACCAAAATTTCAATGTAAATTCCTTTTAAATTTTTATTTTTGATTACAATAAAGACTAATTTATGGATTCTAAAAATATAATTATCGATTTTTTTAAAAACAAAACATAATTATCAAATATAAAAATAATAACTTTATATATAAAATATTTTTTATAAAAAATTGAGCCCTAAATATTGGGGATCCTGTGCTGTCGCCTTGGCCGCACATGTGTGTGTGTATAGGTTACAAGACAACATATTAAATGGCTTTAATGATTTTGGTTAGTTATGTTTTTATATTTTATTAGTTAATTTTTTATTATATTTAAAATTGTTGTTGTTGTTGTTGTTGTTGTTGTTATTATTATTAATGTTATATTCTAAAAAAAAGAGTAAATACCCAAAATGGTCCCTCGACTATAGGGAAATTCACAAATTGGTCCTCGATTATTGATTGAATCCAATTAAGTCCTTAACTTTTCAATTTTTACCCAATTAAGTCCTCTGTTTATTTGACCGTCTGTTGACCGTGATCTCCAAGGATATATGTGTAATTTCACAATGAACCTATGTTTTAGCTGATGGATTGAGAGGCGAAGTTGTACATGAGCGACGGCTTTAATCCACCGCCGATAAGGATCCCTCCAAATCGACTCCTTTGGCGTTGTTCGGAGTAGGGAGCAACCACAACGCCACCTTCGCTTCTTCTGAATTCTGGTTATCGGACTCGTTACTGAAGTACTGGTTAGTGGGTTCGTATAGTGGATATCGCGGTTGCACGTGATGTAGAGGGCGGCGACGTCCACCTTGCAGGCAAGTGAAGTTGGCCGAGGCATGCTCGCAAATCTTGCAGATCCAGACACGCAAGCTTGTTGACCGAGCGGATCTTGGTGTCGCACGCCAGACAGAGGAACTCCGTGTTGGCACTGCAGAACACCACGACCAACACCGCCTTGCAGGAGTCATACAGTTTCACAAACACGCAGCTCCAACTCTCTGCTCCATCTCTTCCTTTCTCTCTCTTTCTCTCTCTCTCTCTCTCTCTCTCTCTGTCTTTGTAATCCTCGCACAGTAAAGCATAAAACTCAAAATATTTACCAAAGCATTGAAAAGTAATCTGATAGGGGAACTAATTTCACAAACACGCAATACCAGATTCAGGATTGTACAAAAATGGGAAGAAATTAGGTCACAAGAGGACCTAGGAGGGAAATCGGGAAGCTTCAGACTTGGAGAAGCAGGAGTCATCAATGGCGTCGTTGTGGCACCACTGACATTTCGGGCTCTGTAGGCACTGAGATTTAGACCCGATGTCGCCGCAGTCGGGTTGCGGGTTGCGATTGATGACCCCGCCGGATCCCTAGAGGTTTTCGGATCTGATCGGAGACGGCGGCGTGAAGAAAGGGAAGTGTTTAACGGAAGAAAGGGGAATTTTTGCAGAGAAAGGGAAGAAAGGCCGTGAAGAAATATTTTTCTTTTGTTTTTTTTTTCAGTAAGAATTGACATTTGAGCTTTTGATTGTGAAATTACACATATATCCTTGGAGATCACGGTCAACAGACGGCCAAATAAACAGAGGACTTAATTGGGTAAAAATTGAAAAGTTAAGGACTTAATTGGATTCAACCAATAGTCGATGACCAATTTGTGAATTTCCATATAGTCGAGGAATCATTTTGGGTATTTACTCTAAAAAAAATTAAAATTTTTAATTATATAATTCTGCTTATGTTTTGAAAAATGAACCAAACCACAAAGACAGTTTTTTGAAATACAACCAAACATTGAAAATCAAAATATTTTTTGAAAAATCTCTTAATTAAGAAAATATGTAAAATAATAAAATTTAATTTTGTACATATTAAATGAAATTTTTTTATTGAATAAGTATCTAATAATTTTAAAAAGAGAAGATGTAAAATAAAATCACATTTGTAAATTATTAATGAAATCTTTCAACAAGAATTCATTTTATAGTTTATACGTTGTTTGACTCAATCATTATTTACTTTCAACATTTAATGTTGTATAAATGAAAAAAAATGATAAATAATAATTGTTGCGCTCATGATTGAAATATTTAGTTACTTTATTGAATGTAATAAAAAATTGTTGCGCTCATGTTTGGGGTCGCTAGTGATAAACAAATAATTATATTTAAATTTGAGGCTTAATTTAGATTGAAAAATTCAATGATAAACTAATAAATATATTTAAATTTAAGGTATAACTTAGATTGAAAAATTCAATGTTTAGTATAACCTATTTATATTAATCAAATTTTATATATTTTACCATAATTTGTTAGCATGAAATTAGAAAATAAAACATATAGAATTTAGTAAAATTCAAACAATAGTATCATCAGATACTAGAAAAATTACACTACTGAATGTGATGGATTGACAAAAGAAACTAAAGAAGAAAAAGAATAAATTCAACTAAATAAGCAACACATTAATACTTTTTTGTTTAATTTTATTTTGTATATTATGGCCATGTGAGTTTCTGGAAAAAAATTCAAGAAACTAATAAATTTCTTAAAATTAAATGTTCTTGTGTTTGGTTTCTAAAACAATTTTTTTTCAATACAACTTTAATTCCTCAAATATGAGGAAATTTTTTTCTTTGCTTATCTTTGGTTTCATTTTTTTTTTCACAACCATTGGATACAAGTTTTAACCTATAAAAACTATTATATAAGGGCATTTTAATTTTTATATACATTATTTTTTTTACATTTCTTCCAAACTCAATGAACAGTGAAATAAATATTTTCAATAATTTTTTTCTTTGGAATTTAAATTTCATTAATTCTCATCAACCAAATTATGAAGGGAATACTAAAACAGTCCTTCAATAATTTTTTTCTTTGGAATTTAAATTTCATTAATTCTCATCAACCAAATTATGAAGGGAATACTAAAACAGTCCTTGCAAACGCTAGTATTTCTGCTTCTAATTCATTCAATTCATTTGTGAAGTCAGTACCAAGACCGATTCAAACATTTTATAGGCTCGAGGCGAAATTAAAAAAAAAAAAATCTCTATTTCAAGCAATCGTTTTTGAACCTCTTATTGTTTTCATTTCATATTAGAACCATTATCATAACATTGATCCTTACAGTAGATCAGAGCATATCAGAGCTAGGATCAAAACATATTAGAGTAAGGATCAAAGCAGTTAGCTGTGATTCTATTAACTGTTCAACTTGTTTTTTTTTTATTTTTACTTTTTCACTTTGAGATGCGTACAGGATGAAATATTATATAGGTGAATACATGGACAATACGGGTTTCTCATTACAAGCAACAGAACAGGCAGTGAATAATTTAGTTAGTGTCAAAACAACCTAATCTAATGCCAAAACATAGGGTTCCTTTTGGTTACAAAAGAAGTTATCATAAGAATCAGAACTACACAAATAATAGTAACATGCACAACTGCACAAATAGTAGCAACAGCAGCAATAGCATGCCACTCCATTACACTCTTCTCCGCCAACATTTTCTGTAATTCAACCACGCGGTCCTTCAATTCTTTATTCATCTTTTCCAAACTCTTTACATCCAGCCCATCGTTCACAGTGTCCCGAACCATGTCCGTTATCTCAAACAACTCCCGGCACATGTACTTCTCCTCCCACACCTCATTCATCTTCTCTATTATTTCCTCATTAATGTGCTTTTTCCAATCATTCAATTCCAATATCAAATTGTGGTGAATCTTGATCACAGCATCGTCGATCACATATGACTCATCCGCCATAATCAGCACTACAAAAATCAATAAAATAAGCGAAGTAAGAATTATGAGTGGGCATACACTCTTCATTATTTGTGTTTAATGAATATTTCCATCCATGCAAACAAGTAACCAAATGAATCAAAGAAACAACTGCACTTTGCATTTTGTAGTCTGCATTCTGCAACTTGCATCCTGCAGAATGCAGTTTGCAAGCGGCTAAGTATCAAGAAGGAAAACTGTGAGAGGCATACGACTTTCTCATTTCCAGTTGAGCATTTTCTTACAAGCAACAGAACAGCCACTGAATAATTTAGTTAGTGTCAAAACAAGCAAATCTGATGCCAAAATATATGGTTCCTTTTGGTTACAAAAGAAGTTATCATAAGAATCACAATAAAATTCAGGAACATTAGCATTCAATATACACAATGGCAAGTGATTACTATTTTCTCCTTTATTCATTAATTCAAGTATAAATACAGAGATCCATTCTAAATCCCAAACAAGACAGCAAGGGCCTTCATTCCAATGTTTCACATTGATACCATCAATCACAAGAAAAAACCCTATTACTAACATAGGTGGCATCTGTGAACCTAAAAGCTACCAGGAAAGCACAATCTGAAATATCTAAGGCAAATGTATTTCCAACAACAAGAAATTTAATAGTCCAAGAAGAAATAAATTGGATTAAATAAAGGAAAAAATCAGATTCAGCCCTAAACTCATTGAATAAAAGAACAGAGTTGCACATCGGTATTTGGATTAAAAGAATAAGAGCTGGATAAGGAGTACCTGATGAAGAATAAAGAATAATCTTGGTCTCGTGCGGAAAGTAGACCGGCGAGGCTGGTGCGAAGCCTGAGAGAAGGACTGAGATGAATTTGAAGGGCAAATTTATAAAATTTGATTTGAGTTAATTTCACTTCCTGACTATTTGGGTGTTTGTTAATTTAGTTTATAAAAATTGTTAATTTAGTATGGTAACTATTTAATCTTTTTCTCAATTGTAGTCCATTTAGTTAAATTATCAGCGAAAAAGTTGTCAAAATTTTTTATTAGATAAAAATTTTGAGCACAAATTAGTTATTTGCTCATCCTCTTTTCTTTTTCTCCTCCAAAAATTTGCGTGCGTCTTCTTCCACACCCCATGGCCTGAGATGTCGAAGAAAACAACACAATTTGATAGATCAGAGTGTTAAGTTTATGGTGGTTGTTGCATGTATAAAAACTCAAAAATAGAAGGAACAGAGAAGAGAGAAGTCCTCTTCGAGACTCGTTGTCACACTTCCAGGCCTTACACTTTCAATCATCCTCCTACAATCACACATCAGCAGCAACAGGTCCGCCTTTCATCCTGACCTTCACGAATTGGCTCTTAATCCTCGATTTTATTCATCGTCTTTTGATTGAGTTTACTTTGTTTGTTGCTATATATTTAGCTGAATGTAGGTGCTAGAGGAAGTTTCCTCTCGAGATTGCTCTCTTCGCGAGGTAACATAAGCTTTTTTGCTCAATTTGATTCGTATTGTGTATTTATGTTTGATACTTGGTGGTTTTGAAGTGAGCTCTGTTGGGTTTCCCATTCAAGAAGAATAGAAAGTGCAAAACCTTGTCCTACATTGCTTCTATAGGAACACTTTTTCCTCCTTTTCAACATCAACTTAGTTGGTGCATATGAATTATTATGGAGGGAAAAGGAAGGGAGAACCCCACGTGTGTCGCTAGCCGCCCATAAGCCTAGCTTGCGAGGTGTGGTGTGGAAAAAAAATTTGTGCCTCGTTCCTTTATTTTTTCCGAAATTTCAACCTTTTTCCTCAACCAGAACCAGAATAATTGTTTGTGGGGTCCAAATTAAACTCTTAAGTTTTTGGCCTACACTAATTCTACCTCCACATTTTTTTCCCAAGCCGGCCTGTGGCGGGAATTGGGAAGGCATTTATTTCAGAAGCTATAAATATCTGCCTTCCTAGAGCATTCAAAGCATCCAATTCATTTCTTCTCTTCTCCTCTTCTCTCTCGTTTCTCTTTGAGTCTGAGCGACTTGAGTACGAAATAATTAAGAATTATTTCGTAGCAGTCCTGTATTAGACAGTCGAAAGTGACCGGTCCCCGGCAAATTATTTTTAAGGCAGTGTTTCGTACACGTCATAGTATTTCCTTTCTAATTTCTTTCAAAGCCAGCCTACACAGCAAACGTAGTTTACGCTACGACATTTTCTACACCCGATTTCTAACAAGCTCTTGTGCATTGGAATAAAAATCAATAATCTCCAAATGTGTGATAAGTATATTTGATTGTGGGAAGCAAATCACATTGCTTCACTCTCTAGACGAACCGCAAACGGATGAAGCTCCAAGGGTCCATTCGCCGATGAAGAGAGTGGGAGACATGGTTCTCCAAATAGTGACGTTCATGGTCTATTAACAAAAACAGGAAAAGAGCCTAAGAGTTAAGACTCATTCATTTTGGAATGAGCTTTACCCTTAGGCTCAATCGATTTTTGAATTTTTTTTTAATAAAGAGTAGTAAATACGACCTACCGTATTTACTCTCCACCTATTTTATTATACAGCACAAAAAAAACCTAATTACCAAATCAAAGAACAAAACGGTTGTGGTCCCTAACTCTTTTCGAACAAAAATTCGAGTGGTCCCAAATCTCCATCTTCATCACACCCCATCCGCCAAATCTGTCTGTAATCCCTACTTGAGATTAGTGGCTAGCGGCAGCGGTTTGGGTTGTTGGGCCGTGGACGGCGACGGGAGTGGCTTGTGTTGAAGGAGACGGGTGAGTGCCGAGTTGTTGACGGCTTGCGGCGACAGTCGACGGCGAGCGGGTGCTGTTGACGGCGAACGGTGGCGGTTCACGGTTCACAGCGGCGGTGGTTGACGGTTGACCGTTCACATTCCGCAAAAATAAACAATTCCACAAACGATTTTTGTGAGTTTAGATTTGTATCAGCTTTGCAATAGTTTTCGATTTTTTCTGTGTTGCTAGTAAACTATAATCAGTAATTGATTTTGATTTTTACTATGTTGGCCTTGAAAGTCCTTGAGAATTGGAAATTTTGTAGGTTTTTTACATTGTTATTAATGTCTCCGTTTTTACTGTAACATTTCTTTGATGAATTCAAATTTCATGCACTTTTCATGATGCCAATCTAGTTTTAGACTTAACTAGAATAAATTTTTCGGCTGAAAAGCGAACAGAGAAAAGTTGGAGAAAATTCTCTCTCGCTTTTGCATGATTTAGTCCTTCTTTAGACGGGTTATTTTAGGGAAGTCTTCCGCCATCTACTAGCCGTTAGCGGCGGTCTGGGTGGATGGCGGCCATGTAGCCACGGCAAACCACGGTTGTTCCTCCGCCGGACGAGCAAATGGTGGATGGCGATAATGCTCAGCGACGACCCAAGAAGGTTAGAGTTATGAAACGGTCGTTCGCGGATGCGGTGGGAGCTCAAGGTTCCATGACCGTTGAAGAACCAGCGTCGAATGAGGCCAATGATTGGGCCTTCGAAGATCTGGAGATAGAATCTGACTCTGAGATGGAGGAACAAATGGTGAACGATGGTAGACCGAGGGTTTAAATCCCCAAGGAGCTCAGAAAGGAATTATGCCGCGAATGGAGAATGACTCTCATTCTCAAATATCTCGGTAAGAATATTAGTTATAAAATTCTAAACCAAAGGCTTTCCAATCTGTGGAAGTTGCAAGGACGCCTTAACCTCATTGATATTGGTTATGGTTGTTTTGTGGCTCGTTTTGACAACAAAAAGGACTATCTATATGTCCTTCTTGACGGGCGTGGAAAATATTTGATAACTATTTGGTTGCTCAGCGATGGGAGCCGGAGTATAAGCCTAAGACGGCCAAACTATCAAAAATGGCTGTTTGGGTCAAATTACCGGATCTCCCGGTTGAATACTTTCGAGATGACATTACTAAACGAATCTTGGAGAACGTTGGAAAACCCTTGAAACTTGATAGAACAACAGCTGCTATGGAAAAGGGGCGATTTATGAGGGCAGCTGTAGAGGTTGATCTTAATAAACCATTGGTTTCAGAAGTTTGGGTCCGGAACCACGTTCAAACCGTCGAATATGAGGGTCTTCACGTGGTTTGTTTTGAGTGTGGCATGGTAGGCCATCGCGAACAAAATTGTCATCTTACTAATACCAAAGGTGTGGAGGAGGACACCATGGACCTCAATGCATCTCCAGCCGCAGAAGTGGAGGAATCCTAGAGTGAGAACTCGACTAAGCCTAGCGATGAACCTGATCGGGGTGGTCGGAGGTTTGGATCCTGGATGTTGGTGACAAGGAAAAAGAAGCCGCCAACTGGTCAGAAGAAAACAAATCACCAAGGCAAACCCTCCCCAGTGCCTGCCCGTAACAGAGGAAATCAGTTTGAAGTTTTGGGGAGGGAAACGGAGGTGGCGAAAGGTGGTGGCCGTAACAAGAGGGGAAAAGGTAAGGCCATTAACAATGATAAACCTGTGACTAATCCTTTGCAGGCTCCTTCGCAGGGGACTGGTGTGATGGGCACGAAACCTGCTACACTAGAGAGGAGAACCAACACCCCTGCGCACCAATCGCCCCATCAGCGAAAAAACAACAACCGAGGGGGTTCTAATTCCAGGGGTCGCGGTGCAAGCCGAGGAGGAGGCTGGGGTGGTCATGCAACGGCTGCTGCTTCCAGCTTGGAGAAAGGATGGTTGGGGGAAACGCCGATGGCTGGAGATTTCCAGTTTGGTGCAGGTCATCTCCCTCCGAATCCGCAGATGCAGAACTCGTCTGGAGTTCACGACTTGGGTAATACTGGTGGTTCCACGCCTGGGCAGGGCGGTCGCTCAACCTCCTCGTCTACGGCTGCTTCCCAATGATTGTGATCTCTTGGAATTGTAGGGGGGTGGTCAATGGTCGTGTGAAAAGGCATGTTAAAGAACTGCTGAGCACATCCAAGGCTGATGCCCTTTGCCTTCTGGAGCTTCGTTCCCCTAATGTGATGGGGATGATTAATATTGCTAATAAACTTGGTTTTTCTAAGCAGTTTGCTGTTGAGCCTATTGGTTTTGCAGGAGGACTACTCCTTCTTTGGAATCAGAACACTATTGATTTGGAGGTGATCACGCATACGTCCCAAGCGATTCAATCAAGGGTGAGACAAAGAGAGGGGGATTTTTTCTTCACCTTCGCGTATGTCAGATCGAACATTTTGGCAAAAAATAGATTCTGGGATTCTTGCAAGCAATTCAGTAGTAACATTCAAGGCCCTTGGCTTGTCATGGGGGACCTTAATGATATTGCTTCTATGGCGGAACAATGGGGAATCAACTCCATTAACAACGCTAATCTACAAAGATTTGTGGATGTTTACAGCGGGTGTGGGTTGATGGACCCTAGTCACTCCGGTCCTAAATTTACTTGGTGTAGAAAAGTGGGTAATCGAGTGACCCATTTGAGAAGACTAGATAGGGTGCTATGGAATGTAGATGCCTAGATAGCACTCCTGGAAGGCAAGGCAATTGTCCTCCCTAGGCTTAGTTCGGACCACAACCCGATTCTTTTCATGGATGTTGCAAGTGCTCCTCCTAATATTAACTTGCAACCAAAACGCTTTGAGGCGGCTTGGTTATCTAGAGACGACTATAGAACTATTTGGAGTAATGCTACTAATCCGAATAATAGGCCTCTGGATGAAATTATTGCGGACATTACTGAGCAAAGCTTCCGGTGGAACCGAAATGTCTTTGGGAATATTTTTAAAAGAAAAAGAAACCTAGAAGCTAGAATTCTGGGGATCCAAAACAATGCGGCTTATGCGGGTTCTGGGAGTTTACAAGCGCTTGAGAGGCGCCTCACAAATTGCTTGAACCAAGTTCTTGATCAAGAGGAGGCCTTATGGTTCCAAAAGTCTCGCAAGGATTGGATTAAAGATGGGGATCGGAACACTCGCTTCTACCACAACGGTACGGTTGTTAGAAGGAATAAGGGGCGTGTGCGTTTCCTTAAACTCCAGGGGAATTGGACGGACGAGCCTACGGCCATCTCTAACCATATCGTTGAGTTTTTGTCTCCCTTTTTTGCAGGTCGTCAGGTCAAGATGGAGCGGCTATGGACCAAATTCTGGAAAGTCGTAAAATCCCTAGTGTCCAGGTAACTAGTCTGAGTCGCAGAGCGACAATGGAGGAAGTCAAAAGAGCAGTCTTTGGAATGAAGAAGTATGGTAGTCCAGGTCTTGACGGGATACCTGCTATTTTCTATCAAAGATTTTGGGACGAGATTGGGCCGGCCTTAACTAACCTTGTCAACCAGGCGATTGATACTGGCTCTGTTCACAAATCGCTGCTGCATGCTTTTATAACTTTGATCCCTAAGAAAGATACGCCGGAGTCAGCCGCTGACTTTAGACCGATTACCTTGCTCAATGTAGCTTTCAAGGTAGTTTCTAAAGTGCTTGTTAACAAAATGCGTCCGATTATGTGCAAGCTGATTGGCCCTCACCAGAACAGCTTTCTCCTTGGTAGATCTACCCTTGATAACGTGATCCTAACCCAGGAGATTATTCACAATATGAACCAAAAAAAGGGGAGAAATGGCATTATGGTTGTTAAATTTGATCTCCAAAAAGCCTATGACAACGTTGACTGGAATTTCTTAGAGGAGACCATGGTGGGTTTCTGCTTTCCGAGAACGATCATTGACTTAATTATGTTCTCACTTAGCCAATCTGAAATCTCCATTCTTTGGAATGGCGGACGTCTCCCACCTTTCGTGCCAGGGCGAGGCCTTAGACAGGGAGACCCCCTGGCTCCTTATCTGTTTAACCTCGTAATGGAGAGATTTGCGTACGATATTCAGAAGGAGGTCTCACTGGGAATGTGGAAACTGATTCACATCTCGCGTGGAGGTATAGGCATTTCACACTTGTTTTTCGCGGATGATCTTATGCTCTTCGGGGAGGCCACGGAGCTACAAGCCAACATCATGATGGGATGTCTAAATAAACTCAGTAACGCCTCAAGTCTTAAGGTAAATCTTTCTAAGTCCCAGATTTTCTGTTCTCCTAACACTAATGCAGGGTTAAAGAGACGGATTGCAGGCCAGGTGGGCATGACGATCTCCTCCCACCTAGGTACGTACTTGGGGGATTCCCATGCTGAATAAGAGGGTTTCTAAAGATATGTTTACCCCGGTGATTGACAAAATGAGAAGAAAGTTAGCAATGTGGAAAGCTAACACGCTTAGCATGGCCGGTAGGAAAGTCCTGGTTCAAGCATCTCTCGCCACGGTCCCAACATACAATATGCAATCTATGGCTCTCCCTATTAGTACTTGTAAAGAGATTGACAAAATTTGAAGAAATTTCCTTTGGGGCCACTCCGAAGAGACGAGGAAAATTCACTCAGTCAGTTGGTCCGAGGTGTGTAAACCCCTGGATAAAGGGGGTTTGGGGATTAGGAAAGCTAGAGACTTCAATCTAGCCTTCCTAACGAAGCTCTCATGGCAAGTCCTCACCAATAATGATAAGCTTTGGGTCAAGGTCATCAAAGATAAATATATCAAATCTGGTGACATCTTCAATGCCAATGCCAGAAATAATACCTCGTGGGGGTGACGCAGCATTATGAAAGGAAGAGATATCCTTGTTAAAGGAGTGAAACGGAAGCTAGGCTCGGGAGATTCGATCAACTTTTGGCATGATTGGTGAGTGGGAGAAGGACCACTGGCCAACATACCGAACGTCAATGTGCCGACCAACAGCCACCAAGTGCGGGTGAGTCACTTTATATCTCCGAACAAGAGGTGGAACATGGATGCTTTGGAGAACGTTCTTCCTACTAATATTCTAAACACCATTAGAGGCACTCCAATTCCCCTAACTAATGAACAACAAGATGCATATGCGTGGAATCCCTCACAGACAAGTATGTTATCCGTCAAAACTGCGTTTTCCCTTATTGCAGGTCAAATGGAAGAGGAGAAGAGCTATGACTGGATTTGGAACATCAAATGCATGGAGAGGATCAAGATTTTCATTTGGAAGATCATCCATAATGGTCTACTTGTCAATTCTGAAAGGAAAAGGAGAGGTATGACAAACCAGGAGAACTGTCCGAGGTGCGATGAAGAAGAAGAAACTCTCGATCACGTATTCAGACGGTGTCCGGTCACAGTTAGCTGCTGGGAGCTCGTCAATTCACCGCCTGGATTCAAGGCTAACTCGGTTATTCTATGGCAAAGTGGATTGAAGATAACAGCTCAGGTAGTCAGCACGGACCAAGGGACTGCAGATGGCACACCCTCTTCTCTTTCTTGCTCCGGAACCTGTGGAAAGCTCGAAATGCCCTCGTCTTCAATAATGAAATTGTGACAGCTGCGATCATTACGTGTCGTGCGAATCGTGAAGCGGTAGAAGCTCAACACCTATTATTCAAATACCATGGTCCTCTACAAGGGAAGCAAGTTTGGGTTTACTGGTCTCCCCCAAGCCAAGGAGTTATTAAGCTTAATACTGATGGTGCTAGAAAGGCTAATACGTGTATGGCTAACGCGGGGGTGTCTTTCGTGACCACCATGGCTCCTGGATTGTGGGATTTACGTCTAAGATTGGGAATGCCAACAGCTTCATTGCTGAACTCTGGGACTCCGAGAATGCCTCATTATAGCTATCAATCGGGGGTTCCATAAGATCACGGCGGAAACAGACTCGTCCTCGATGGTACAAGCCTTGGATAAGGAGTTTGATTCGAGACCGGAGGTAGAAACTTTAATTGTGGACTGCAAAACGTTAATGAGACAATTCCAGGAGTTTGATCTCGTGCACGTTTATAGGGAGGGGAATCGTTGCGCGGATTATCTGGCTAACATGGGTCAAGCTACTCCTTGGGGTACTTCAATCTTGAATCGGCCTCCGGATGGCATTAAGGAAAGGAAATCCTCGCTCGTGATGTTGCAAGTGCCTCTACCAGGAGGATCTACTAGCTCTCTTTCGGGGCTTCGGCCCCTCATGCGCACCAAAAAAAAAAAAGAATAGATTTTTCATTAATGTCTCTCTTGTGGAATTATTTCTTTTTGCCTTTTTGAGCCATTAATTTTGACTTGTAATTAGGTGTAGGGATGATATTGAACCGTAAATTTTTACTTGCACAAGTAATATGTGTTGATAAACTGGTTTTAGCCCTATGATATGTGTTGATAAACCGATAGCCCTATGATATGTGTTGATAAACTGACTAGTTTTGCATCTTTGCTGTAATTAACTATTTAATTTTTTTTTTAGTACAACTATTTAATTTAATACTTAAGGAATATATAAATTAAATAAGTAGAATGATGTACTTGTAAGTAAACAGTATTTAATTAAATTAGTTATTTATAATAATCAAGTAGAATAAAAATAAATATGAATGAAGATTAATTAATATATTGGTTCTTTAATATTTTAAGCAAACAAGATTTAATAGTTCATTTACTAGTGGTGTTGAGTTTGGCAGTAGTAGCCATTCTAGTGCTTGGGAGCAAAGCACCAGTTCATGCCCTAGCACTACCTATTGCTATCCATATTCACAGGGAGACTTTTGTGGTCTCTCTCTGTATACCCCGGCGAGTCAAGTGTATAATCCCTCATAGCCGGGGTCATCCCACTATAATGCACCACCAAATATGGACCCGCAATTGGAAGCTCAATATCGTCCCGCATACAACATCTCACCTTGGCCCCATCCAATAGGTGATTTTATTGTAGAAGAATCTCCTAGTCAAGGTGGTATGCGCAGCCACGACATGGTTATGCCGAGTAGTGATGAGTTCCTAGACATACAGGAGCCACAGCAGGCGCAACAACTACGAAAATCGACCCGAATAACATTTCCAACACATTGTGGAACGCACCCCCGTCAAAGGTATATATAATTATATTCATGATTATATAATTATAGGTGTTAAAATATTAATTGATTCACGTCTTTCATTTGATTTTATATATATATATATATATATATATATATATATATATATATATA